>NC_064927.1:434039086-434342117 GCF_023897955.1 Schistocerca gregaria
TCAAAAGCTTTCTCCACGTTTACAAATGCTAGAAACGTAGGTTTGCCTTTCGTTAAGCTATCTTCTAAGATAACTCTTACGGTCAGTATTGCCTCGTGTGTTTCAATATTTCTACGGAATCCAAACTGATCTTCCCCGAGGTCGGCTTCTACCAGTTTTTCCATTCGACTGTAAAGAATTACGCGTTAGTATTTTGCAGCCGTGACGTATTAAACTGATAGTTCGTTAAATTTCGCATCTGTCACCACCTGCTTTCTTTGGGATTGGAATTATTATATTCTTCTATAGGTCTGAGGGTATTTCACCTGTCTCATGCATCTTGCTCACGAAATGGTAGAGTTTTGTCAGGACTGGCTCTCCCAAGGCTGTCAGTATTTCTAATGGAATGTTGTTTACTCCCGGGGCCTTGTTTCGACTCAGGTCTCTCAGTGCTCTGTCAAACTCTTCACGCAGTATCATATCTCCCATTTCATCTTCATCTACATCCTCTTCCATTTCCATATTGTTGTCCTCAAGTAGTTCGCCCTTATATAGACCCTCTATATACTCCTTCCACCTTTCTGCTTTCCCTTCTTTGCTTAGAACTGGATTTCCACCTGAGCTCTTGATATTCATACAAGTGGCTCTCTTTTCTCCAAAGGTCTCTTTAATTTTCCTGTAGGCAGTATCTATCTTATCCCTTGTGAGATAAGCCTCTACATCCTTACATTTGTCCTCAAGCCATCCCTGCTTAGCCATTTTGCACTTCCTGTCGATCTCATTTTTGACACGTTTGTATTCCTTTTTTGTCTACTTCATTTACTGCATTTTTGTTTTTCTCCTTTCTCCTTTCATCAATTAAATTCATATTTCTTCTGTTACCCAAGGATTTCTACTAGCCCTCATCTTTTTACCTACTTGAATCTCCACTGCCTTCACTATTTCATTCCTCAAAGCTACCCATTCTTCATATACTGTATTTATTTCCCCCATTTCTGTCAATTGTTCCCTTATGCTCTCCCTGAAACTCTGTACAACCTCTGGTTCTTTCAGTTTAGCCAGGTCCCACCTCCTTAATTTCCCACCTTTTTGCATTTTCTTCAGTTTTCGTTTACAGTTCATAACCAATAGATTGTGGTCAGAGTCCACATCTGCCAAAGGAAATGTTTTACAACTTAAAACCTGGTTCCCAAATCTCTGTCTTACCATTATATAATCTATCTGAAACCTAGTATATCCAGGGTTCTTCCATGTATACAACCTTCTTTCATGATTCTTGAACGAAGTGTTAGCTATGATTAAGTTATGCTCTGTACAAAATTCTACCAGGCGGCTTCCTCTTTCGTTTCTTAGACCCAAACCATATTCACCTACTACGTTTCCTTCGCTTCCTTTTCCTACTGATGAATTCCAGTCACCCATGACTATTAAATTTTCGTCTCTCTTCACTATCTGAATAATTTCTTTTATTTCATCAAACATTTCTTCAATTTCTTCGTCATCTTCAGAGCTAGTTGGCATATAAACTTGTACTACTGTAGTAGGTGTGGGCTTCGTATCTATCTTGGCCACAATAATGCGTTCACTATGATTTTTGTAGTAGCTTACCCGCATTTCTATTTTCCTATTCATTATTAAACCTAATCCTGCATTACCCCTATTGGATTTTGTATTTATAACCCTCGAATTAAGTCGGGTGATGCTGAGGGAATTAGATTAGGAAATGAGACACTTAAAGTAGTAAAAGAGTTTTGCTATTTGGGGAGCAAAATAAATGATGATGGTCGAAGTAGAGAGGATATAAAATTTAGACTGACAATGGCAAGGAAAGCGTTTCTGAAGAAGAGAAATTTCTTAACATCGAGTATAAATTTAAGTTTCAGGAGGTCGTTTGTGAAAGTATTTGTATGGGGTGTAGCCATATATGGAAGTGAAAAATGGACGATAAATACTTTGGACATGAAAAGACTAGAAGCATTCGAAATATGGTGCTACAGAAGAATGCTGAAGACTGGATGGGTAGATCACATAAGAAACGATGAGGTATTGAATAAATGAGGGGAGAAGAGGAGTTTTTGGCACAACTTGAAGAAGGGATCGCTTGGTAGGACATGTTCTGAGGCATCAAGGAATTACCAGTCTAGTATTGGAGGATAGGGTGGAGGGCAAAAATCGTAGAGGGAGACCAAGAGATGATTACACTAAGCAGATAGAGAAGGATGTAGGTTGCAGTAGGTACTGGGAGATGGAGACGCTTACACAGGATAGATTAGCATGGAGAGCTGCATCAAACCAGTCTCAGGACTGAACACAACAACAACAACAACAACAACATGTTAGTCATTGCTGAAACGACTTATGCAGGAAGAGACGGATTAATGAATGTTTTAACTGGAAAACAGATTACTATGGATGATATGGATGAAAGATTTGACGATGTTGACTTATCTAGTGATACAGATATATTTTATCAATTAGAAGCGTTATTTTCTGAGAGTAGCCCAAATAAAATAAAATAGAGGTAATAAACAAGAAAGAAAATGTCGATGACTATTTCCCAAACTTAAGAAGATCAAGTATGGAGTCTTCAGATTATTCAGGAATAAGGTCACCTGAAAAAAAGGGAAAGGTTTAAGAAAGAAATATTCCGATAAACCCATCGAATGTGTTTGGATGAATGACACTTATTGGTAGATTAACAGTTAACCATGGTGAAGAATTAGCTGCAAATAAAAATTGTCATAATGAAAAAGTTTGAATAATGCAAATGTTCACAGATAAATTTTGTTATCAACAGTCCAAAAGGATACCTTAGTTCAGAATATTTTTGAATAATTTACCACATCCACTTTGGAAATCAGTAAAACATGTTCATATCTTAATTGATATATTAACAGTTATTCAAAATGATTTCAGTGAAAAATGAGGAACAACAAATATGGTGATCCCATTACGAAACGCGCCGCTTCTCGTTGGTTCTTCTCTATCTCCTCTATCAGTCCTACCTGATACAGAGCCGGCCGGGGTGGCCGAGCGGTTCTAGGCGCTACAGTGTGGAACCGCGCGACCGCTACGGTCGCAGGTTCAAATCCTGCCTCGACCGCTACGGTCGCAGGTTCAAATCCTGCCTCGGGCATGGATATGTGTGATGTCCTAAGGTTAGTTAGGTTTAAGTACTTCAAAGTTCTAGGGGACTGATGACCTGAGAAGTTACGTTCCATAGTGCTCAGAGCCATTTTTGAACCTGATACAGATCGCAGATAGATTAACAAAACTAACGAATCGCGCGAACAATCGCCTTATAAGCCACTTCCTTCGTGGGTGTGTTATATTTCCTAAAGATTCTTCCGATGAGTCTGAGTCTTGTGTTTGCTTCTCCCAATATCTGCTTTATATGGTCATGCTATTTAAGATCGCTCTGGATAGTTACGCCTAGATATTTTACGCCACACGCTGTCTCCAGCTGTTTGTCTTCAATAGTGTAGCTGTACAGTAATGGATCTCTTTTGCTACGTATGCGGAATATATTGCAATTATTTATGTTCAGGCTCAACTGCCAGAGTCTGCACCATTTGTGTCGTCCCTAGTGCAAAAACTGAAAAAACTTAAACGCAATAGTTAAAAAGATTTGGCATGGACGAGAGCTTTTATCTCGATGCGAAATATACTGAGTGCGATACTTGCTGCACAAGCGGCATAATTTTTCTCGTTAGTATTATTATTATGTGAAATATTAATTTCATTAGTGCAAAGGTTACTAATTATGCACAACGTAATATATGTAAGTTTAATGTGAAGAAGAACAGCGTTCAGTTGCTCTACTTTTTCCTTCTCTTGTCTGATGTCGTAGAGGTAGGACATGTTTGTTAATTGCTGACGAATGTAAGCTCATTTGTGATAGTAATTCAATAATACAATAGTTTAAAATTATTGTTCCCCTTTTATTTGTAGAAGGTGAACCTTGTGCCATGTCCGTTTCCCTTTGAAATCAGTACTCTGAGTAATTTTCAGCTCAACAGTTGCAGCCGACGCTGCAGCAACAGACGCCATTACGTGGCATTTTTAATTCACGATTTTAGCGTAAGTGAAGAGATGGCCGGCTCAGAACATAACAAATATTTTTTTTTTTCTACAGCCGCCTGATGTATCGGAAGAATACATAGTTTTCAAGATTTTTATTTTCAATTAGTCGCCGAGATCCAGAGCCACGACTCGGACTTCAATTATTTTTTAATGGCGGTAAGAACAATTCTCTCGCATGTGTGGACAGTTGGAAATTATAACAAAAAACTCATGTTTGGCAAACATATTAGTCGAGGCAAATACAAAAATATTATTTCAGTTTTCAATTTAAATGCAATATGTTTCTAGACTGGCTCATATTATAGTAACTTTAACGTGAACCAAAAGTTTGCTCATCTTAATCTTTATTAATCAGCCAGTTATTAAACGCATAAACTCAAAAGTATAAATAAAATCACAAAAATAATTTCAATTCAATTCAAAATCAAATCCAACTCACAATCATTAAAAAGTCTATTGGTTCTTTACTACTTTTCGATTGTTTTTATTCTTCAAAACAATTCCGTATTAATGTATTGAAATTTCATTCTGCAAACAAACTGCAGACTGTGGCTAGGCCACGTCTGTGCAACATCCTTTCGCCCAGGAGTGTTAGTTCTGCAAGTTTTGCAGGAGACCTTCTGTGAAGTTTAGAAGGTAAGACGCGAGGTACTGGTGGAATTAAAACTGTGAGGACAGGTCGTGGGTCATGCTTGGGTAGCACTTGTACGCGAGAGGCAAATGTCCTGCGTTCGAATCGCACCCCGGCACACAGTTTTCATCTGCCAGGAGGTTAGATTCACTCATAGCAATTTAAGCTGTCGTCTTACGTCTCGAAACAGCTAAAAACTCGGAAAACGCCACAAACTCGGAAATAAAAAGCAGTCTTTAGCTGACTTTCAACTCCTCCCGGTTTCGCGCGTTTTGCGTGTTTCTGTAATGATTTCGCATTCACAAAGAGCAGTCAAGAAGAAAAACGTCTCTAGGAAATGATTTACAAAATCCTTGAAGTGTCTGAAAATCGTGGGAAGCAGATATCTGATGAAGATTCGGATTACACGTTTTCGCAGATTGTGTTGTTATGAAGGATTTTTCTACAGTTAATTCAAACAATCAATATGATTATATGACTCCAGTAATTGTAATGGTGGCCTATGTATCTGTCCATGTTCGTATTTGTATCGCACTGTGCGCCACTATGAACGCTAAATTTAGCTTCATTCTAGTGTTTTATGTGTCCATTTTGATTTAACTGGGATACAACGGAATTTGAAGAGAAAGGTGAGTTGTTCGCCTGTCGGGGTTTTTGAATACGACAGCTGCTACTCAGTTTCTTTTCTGTAGCAATTACTATTGAATTAAAGCGTAATCTGTGGATTGAAATTTTACGTTTGCAATTGCAAAATATCAGTCGTTAAAGTAGAAATTCCAATAAACCTAAAAAGGTTTAGAAATTTCTAATACATGTTTGTGCACAAGATTTATAACTTTCAAAAAAGACACACTGCTTAGCCAGTCCACAGGTAATGACAGATACTTACAACACCAGCACCGTAGGTAGTAATTAGTAGGTGTAAATGCTTATGGTTTCGGAGATTCTTTTTTCTATGTCCATATTTTTTGTACCGCAGCAATCAACATTTCACAAACAGTATTTTTTTTTTTACATAAACTCCAAGCTAATTCAGTTATATACTAATTTCTGAATTAAAATCGCGTTGCCACCGTAGATAACTGTGACTCAAACTTGAATGACCACATAATGAGAGTAGAGAGGGAGACAAGCAGGGAAAAGTAACCCGCCCACCTTCCTCCTCCCCCCACCCCCCCAACCACACCACTCTTCACACTGTTGGACTCTGGAGTACAGATGTTTTTTATTCATTATTGAGTTCCCCTACTGTTTTTCAAATGACTGTGTATGATTCCGATTAATAACACGTTCAGGAAATTCCAGCGTAACCTGGCTGATCACAACGAGAAATGTTGTGGTTTAGCAGACGCTGTATTACTTAACATTTCATTGGCTGTCCACCACTCACGGGAAATTCGAATTCTTTTGGCGCATCTGCAGTGTTCGCTGACTAGAAGCCACACAGCGCCGAATCTTTGCTGAAAATTTCTGTAGCAGATTCTCCCTACGTTATTCTGTTGTTCTCCAGTAACCACTACCGTTGGATACAAACACGACGCTTGGATACTATTCCTTTTTTACGCGGTATATCATTGGACTAGCACCGGAATTAAACGTTTGTCTTGCTTCTTTGTGCAAATTTGTCTGAAAGGATAATACATACTTTGTGGAACATTAACACAGACGCTTTTATTCGGCTCATACCACAAAATATTCAGAACATTGAGTTGTTTCAAGTGCTCAAAAAAATCTGACATTTAATATTTTCTGATAGTAATCGCATTTTGTGTTTGTTCCTCACTATTTCCAAATGGTTCAAATGGCTCTGAGCACTATGGGACTCAACTGCTGTGGTCATTAGTCCCCTAGATCTTAGAACTACTTAAACCTAACTAACCTAAGGACATCACACACATCCATGCCCGAGGCAGGATTCGAACCTGCGAACGTAGCAGTCGCACGGTTCCGGACTGCGCGCCTAGAACCGCGAGACCACCGCGGCCGGCACACTATTTCCAAGTCCATGATCAATATTCCTTCGCTTTATGTGGCTCTTTATACAGGCCAATGAGAGCTGTAATATGTCCAGGGATATGTTCAATCGTGCCCCATGACTTGAATAAACCAAGTACTGTATCATCGTCGGTCTTTCTTTGAAGTGCTGTAAATGGGCTTTAACAGGATATTCAACAAAGTGTCTCTCTGTTTTATTACACAGTGGGTCCTTTGAGAATAACATATACATGTCCAATCAGAGAATACTGAGTGACCCCTACAACTCGTATTCATGACAGTGAAACCAAGAAAGGCGAGATATTTTCCTGGAACACCTGCCCACACTCGATTTCGTGCGGTTTCATACCCAGCTGTAGCTACAATAATGTCAGAGAGATCGAGAATTGTTGCATTGAAATTCTGTTCAGTGTCGGCTTGTATCTTCGCCCCAAAACTTTCCGCTTGGCGCTATACTAAGAAGCTGCGTTGTGGCGGATTGGGTGAGCAAGCTGGTCACAGATTTGACCTCTGCCCAGTCACAGTATGCATTTGAAGGGTACAGTGTGACCAGGTGGAACGTTCAAGCTGGAATCTCATAGGTGCGCTAAGGTGGACTTCGCTAGGTACGAATAACACGGCGAATACAACGACTGTTTAGAACGTAACTGAACATTTTAAATTACGCTGCAAAGGAGGTTTTTTGTGATACATCGTCCGCTGCAGTGCCCTGTGCATTATCTTATTCATAACCTAACGTTTTAGGAGTGTTGATAAATCGTTTCGTTTTTATGATTTTCTGATTTGAGTGCCACATGTTTGAGCGTTAGCAGAGATTTTTTAAACGTACGATTTTCTGGTGCATTGATTCAACGTAACATTTTGCATGTAACTAGGTAAAACATTTATAGACACGTTTCAAAATTTTTAAACAAGCTTACAGAGTTGATGCTGTGGGTCGAAGCCAATGTTGGATAGGTTTTTCAAGATTTAAAAGTGCTCGTCTCACTCAAGTGAAGATCATACTCGACCAGGAAGGATTTCCACTGCACTGATCTAAATCTACATCCATACTCCGAAAACCACCTGACAGTGTGTGGCGGAGGGTACTTTGAGTACCTCTATCGGTTCTCCCTTCTATTCCAATCTCGTATTGTTCGTGGAAAGAAAGACTGACGGTATTCCTCTGTGTGGGCTCTAATCTCACTGATTTTACCCTCATGGTCTCTTCGCGAGATATACATAGGAGGGAGCAATATACTGCTTGACTCGTCGGTGAAGGTATGTTCTCGAAACTTCAACAAAAGCCCGTACCGAGTTACTGAGCGTCTCTCTTGCAGAGTCTTCCACTGGAGTTTATCTATCATCTCCGTAACGCTTTCGCGAATACTAAATGATCCTGTAATGAAGCGCGCTGCTCTCCGTTTATGTCCTCTATCAACCCTATCTGGTACGGATCCCACACCGGTGAGCAGTATTCAAGCAGTGGGTGAACAAGTGTAATGTAACGTACTTCCTTTGTTTTCGGATTCCATTTCCTTAGGATTCTTCCAATGAAGCTCAGTCTGGCATCTGCTTTACCGACGATTAATTTTATATAGCCATTCCTCTGGAACAGCGCGACCACTACGGTCGCAGGTTCGAATCCTGCCTCGGGCATGGATATGTGTGATGTCCTTAGGTTGGTTAGGTTTTAGTAGTTCTAAGATCTAGGGGACTGGTGACCTCAGAAGTTAAGTCCCATAGTGCTCGGAGCCATTTGAATCATAGTCATCCATTTTAAATCATTCCTAATGCCTGCTCCCAGATAATTTATGGAATTAACTGCTTCCAGTTGCTGAGATGCTTTATTGTAGCTAAATGATAAAGGATCTTTCTTTCTATGTATTCGCAGCACATTACACTTGTCCACATTGAGATTCAATTGCCATTCCCTGCACCATGCGTCAATTCGTTGCAGATCCTCCTGCATTTCAGTACAATTTTCCATTGTTACAATCTCTCGATATACCACTGCATCATCCGCAAAAAGCCTCAGTGAACTTCCGATGTCATCCACAAGGTCATTTATGTATATTGTGAATAGCAACGGCCCTACGACACTCCCCTGCGGCACACCTGAAATCACTCTTACTTCGGAAGACTTCTCTCCATTGAGAATGACATGCTGCGTTCTATTATCTAGGAACCCCTCAATCCAATCACACAATTGGTCTGATAGTCCGTATGCTCTTACTTTGTTCATTAAACGACTGTGGGGAACTGTGTCAAACGCCTTGCGGAAGTCAAGAAACACGGCATCTACCTGTGAACCCGTGTCTATGGCCCTCTGAGTCTCGTGGATGAATAGCGCGAGCTGGGTTTCACACGACCGTCTTTTTCGAAACCTATGCTGATTCCGACAGAGTAGATTTCTAGTCTCCAGAGAAGTCATTAAACTCGAACATAATACGTGTTCCAAAATTCTACGACTGATCGACGTTAGTCTGTAGTTCTGCACATCTGTTCGACGTCTCTTCTTGAAAACGGGGATGACGTGTGCCCTTTTCCAATCCTTTGTAACGCTACGCTCTTCTAGAGACCTACGGTACACGGCTGCAAGAAGGGGGGCAAGTTCCTTCGCGTACTCTGTGTAAAATCGAACCGGTATCCCATCATGTCCAGCAGCCTTTCCTCTTTTGAGCGATTTTAATTGTTTCTTTATCCCTCTGTCGTCTATTTCGATATCTACCATTTTGTCACCTGTGCGATAATCTAGAGAAGGAACTACTCTGTGTAAGAGCTCTGGAAAAAGACTTTTAGTATTTCGGCCTTTAGTCTGTCATCCTCTGTTTCAGTACCATTTTGGTCACAGAGTGTCCGGACATTTTGTTTTGATCCACCTACGGCTTTGACATAAGATCAAAATTTCTTATGATTTTTTTGCCCAGTCAGTGTATAGAACTTTACTTTGGAGTTCATTGAACGCCTCTCGCATAGTCCTCGTCACACTACATTTCGCTTCGTGTAATTACTGTTTGTCGGCAAGGCTTTGGCTATGTTTATGTTTGCTGTGAAGTTCCCTTTGCTTCGGTAGCAGTTTTCGAACTCGGTTTTTGTACCACGGTGGCTCTTTTCCATCTTTTGCGACCTTGCTTGGCACATACTCATCTAATGCATATTGTACGATGGTTTTGAACTTTGTCCACTGATCCTCAATAATATCTCTACATGAGACAAGACTTTTGCGTTGAGCCGTCAAGTACTCTGAAATCTGCTTTTTGTCACTTTTGCTAAACAGAATTTTTTATCTTCCTATTTACGGCTGAAATCATCGATGCAGTAACCGCTTTATGATCGCTGATTCCCTGATCTGCGTTGACTGTTTCAAATAGTTCGGGTCTGATTGTCACCAGAAGGTGTAATATTTTATCGTCACGAGTCGGTTCTCTGTTTAACGGCTCAAGGTAGTTTTCAGGGAAGGCACTTAAAAAAATTTCACTGGATAATTTGTCCCTGCCACCCATTACAAACGTTGATTCTCCCAGTCTACATCTGGTAAATTAAAATCTCCACCCAGAACTATAACATGGTCAGGAAATCTACTCGAAATATTTTCCAAATTTTCCTTCAGGTGCTCTGCCATAATAGCTGCTGAGCAAGGGGGCCTATAGAGACATCCAGTTACCATGTTTGAGCCTGCTTTAACCATGACCTTCACCCAAATTATTTCACATTTCGGATCTCCGTCAATTTCCTTCGATACTATTGCACATTTTATCGCCAAAAACACGCCTCCCCCTTCACTGTCCAGCTTGTCTCTGCGGTATACATACGAATCTGTGTTAAGAATTTCATCACTGTTTATATCCGGTTTCAGCAAACTTTCCGTCCCTAGTACTGTGTGGGCATTGTGACCGTTTATTAATTAGAGCAGTTCTAGGAGCTTTCTATAGACACCCCTGCTGTTTACTATTAACACGTTAATATTGTTATTACCTGTCGCGTTTTCCTCACTACTACGTAGAGAGGAATTTCTGTAACCTAAAAAACCCACATGTGCACCCCACACGTACCCCGCTACTGTTGTGACCGCTTCCTGCGTGTAGTGACTCACAGGTTTGTAAAATCAACGATCTGGTGCTTGCTAATCGACGACTGGCTGTCACAGAAGTTGCAGAAGAGGTTGGCGTCTCAGCTCGGTGATGCCATGGTATTCTGACGGAACAACTGAACATGTGTCGAGTTACAGGAAAATTTTTTTCCTTCTTTGATGACAGAACACGCCAATGACGATGACGCATTGATCAAATTACGGAAAAGGAAAGCTAGGTTAACGGCCACGACACGGAGACAAATGTCCAGTCATCACAGTGGATTGGCAAATGAACCCCACGAGCCAAGAAAGCACATCACTTGCTAACCAACGTAAAAGTTATGTTCCTTGTTTTTTCCTGACATTAATGATAGTGTACTTTTAAATTTCTTGCCTCAACGTGAAACAGTGAGCCGCGTGTACTATAAAGGTATTTTGCAACGATTATGTGAAGAAATCGGCAAAGAGAGACCACATTTGTGGCGAAACAACTCAGCATTATTGCACCAAGACACTGAGCCCGAACACTCAGCTCTGTCAGTTCGTCAGCTTTGTGCCAAAAATGTAATAACTGTCCTCCCGCAGCGTCGTTACTCGACAGACCTGGGTCCTTGCGACTTCTCCTTATTACCGAAATTAAACATCAGTGTGAGCAGACCTTGAGGGCCAGGATCACATACCGAAATAGAAACACCGCTGGGAAATGCATTTGAATATGGGAGTTAGAAGGAAAAATGACCAATAATCTGTAAACTTCATAATAAAATTACACAAAATAGAGTTTGGCTATTTTCTGAAGAGATCTCGTGCGTTCCACGGGAAAAGAGGGTACATTATTGTAGCTACTCGGACAGGGAAAGTAGAGACGGACGCGTTAGCCCTTTAACAATGGTCTGTTTAATTATTGCTGGTGCGTTAGTTTCCGTAGCAACTGACGGCTGTGGCAGCTAGAAACATGGCGGAGCTCAGCGCTGCGATTCGTTACCTGATGATCGCACTGGCAGTTCTAGAAAGTGTAAGTTCTTTACGTCCTTAATTAGTAACGTTTGTCAAAAACTTCATTGCTACCATGGATACTTGCGACTGAAGACGGTGACCATTACCATTACACCCCCCCCCCCCCCCCCACACACCAGCCCAGTCAGGGTCACACATTACTCATAGATAATAGTATCTCCACTTTCAGTCATAGATAATAAAACAGTTCTGTGTTCCGGATAAGTGCTACCACTGTAGACTAAAAAAACTGGATGTGATTTTAAAAGACATCGCTACATATTGCTCAAAATATTCTCCGTGTGCATTTATTTAAATAATTGATTCTTTGCAATTCATTCGGTACTTAATTTCATTCTTACTGATATTGAGGTAATTTGGACTATTAACTTTTATTTTATTTTAGGTCAGTTTTAGCATCTCATTTTCGTTTGTAGGTATGGATTTATCTGTTCCGATGAACTTTGATGATTTGAGAGAGGCTATGGGTGTAGACATGTTGGCTACGATTTCTTTTTTACAAATGTGTGGCCTCGTCGAGTATTTTCGATGTCGTGAGTGTGGAGAATATATGCGCGTCACAGCTGTATCGCGTCGCCGTACTTAACGACTTACTCGTATGCCGCTGCAGCAAAGATCGGTTGTGCTGGCCCATTAGACGAGGGATGTGGTTCTAAAAATCTAATCTCGCCTTGAGAGACATTATGAAAATCACCTAATTTTGGTGTTAGAGGTATCTTGTGTGGCTGTGAGTCGATAATGTCGTTCTAAAAATCTAATCTCGCCTTGAGAGACATTATGAAAATCACCTAATTTTGGTGTTAGAGGTATCTTGTGTGGCCGTGAGTCGATAATGTCGTCTGGGTAAGCGTACAGTTGTTGATTGGTTCTCTTTTTGGGGTAGGTGGAGGGGGGTGAGAGAGGGAGAGAGAGAGAGAGAGAGAGAGAGAGAGAGAGAGAGAGAGAGAGAGAGAGTGTGTTTTCGTAATGTTTTGTTTGTTTATTATGTGGGTATGTGATTTTTGTTGATGTCTTTCGAAGCGAGCTTCGGTTCTTTTAAGAAGTAACTGTGTGGTAAATTCTGTATTCCATTTTTTTTCTTTTACTGCATTTGACTATTTCGACGCATTTCATTGTTGTATTACACCATTACGTTTGTTTTCTTGTATTCCAGTACATAATAGAAATTTCTCAGCTGTCTTTCTTCTTTCGGTTGCCAGCACTTGTATCAGTACGATTTTTTCGAATCTCTGCTACCAATATTACAGGCGAAACGCCCAACACAACTAAAATTTGTATCCCGTCCTTCAGTCCCTTATCACCGACACAACCTATTCGAAGAGAACGACATATGTAACGTTGATGAGGTTTACCTGTATATGTCAATTTGAGAGCAGGATACAAATGTTTTGTACAGCTATGTAGCTCAACTAAAGAATAGGATACTATTGTCTCTGCTGTGATCAAAAGTATAACTTTCAGTCGATACTATTAGCATCGAAGGAGGGAAAAAAAACGGTTCGACTGAGTGTAACGTACGTCCATTTCCACATTTTCGTTAGCAGTGTACATACATACATAAGTCTGCGTAAGTATGGGATACAAATATTAAGCACGTAGCTCCTTCTGCCATCGATAGTACTAGTATCTAAGTACGAACTGACTATTAGTGGTAGCGGAGGCAAAAGAAACAGCATGTGTAAAATTTGTATCCCGTGCTTCAGTTGACCTATGTATTTCCAATGAGGTTCGAGATGGAAATGGAAATGCCGTGTGGCTAGGGCCTCCCGTCGAGTAGACCGTTCGCCTGGTGCAAGTCTTTCGAGTTGACGCCACTTCGGCGACTTGCGTGTCGATGGGGATGAAATGATGATGAAAGACACACAACACCCAGTCATCACGAGGCAGGGAAAATCCCTGGCCCCGCCGGGAATCGAACCCGGGACCCCGTGCGCGGGAAGCGAGAACGCTACCGCAAGACCACGAGCTGCGGACAGATTCGAGATACAACCCATATACAGCGTGTTACAAAAAGGTACGGCCAGACTTTCAGGAAACATTCCTCGCACACAAAGAAAGAAAATATGTTATGTGGGCAAGTGTCTGGAAACACTTAATTTCCATGTTAGAGCTCATTTTAGTTCCTTCCACCTACGCTCAATGGAGCACGTTATCATGATTTCATACGGCATACTCTACCTGTACTGCTAGAACATGTGCCTTTACAAGTTCGGCACAACATGTGGATCATGCACGGTGGAGCTCCTGCACATTTTAGTTGAAGTGTTCGTTCTAAACTTTAAAGGCTCCTTCTGTCACATTACACGATGCAACAAATGCCAGATTTCTTCTTATTACCGAAATTAAAGATCAGTGTGGGCAGACCGTGAGGGCCGGGATCGCATACCGCTGGCAAAACTATTTGAATATGGGACTTTGAAGGAAAAATGACTAGTAATCTGTAAACTTAATAACAAAGTTAAACAAAATAGAGTTAGGCTATTTTCTAAAGAGATTTCGTTTGTCCCACGGGGAAAGAGGGTACACTGTTGTAGTTACGCAGGCAGGGAAAGCAGAGACGGACACGTTAGTCGTTTAACAATGGTCTGTTTAACTATTGCTAGTGCGTTAGTTTCCGTAGTAACTGACGGCTGTGGCAGCTAGAAACATGGCGGAGCTCAGCGCTGCGATTCGTTACCTGATGCTCGCAATGGCAGTTCTAGAAAGTGTAAGTTCTTTACGTCCTTAATTAGTAACGTTTGTCAAAAACTTCATTGCCATCATGGATACTTGTGATAGAGGACGGGGCAATTACACCCCTCCCCTCCCCCCCCCCCCACCAGCCCAATTAGGGTCTAGTGAACCCGGGGATACAACCTATCGGCTTTGACCAATGACGTCACACATTACTCATAGATAATAATATCTTCACTTTCAGATTAGATTAGATTAGATTAGATTAGATTAGATTAATACTTGTTCCATAGATCATGAATACGACACTTCGTAATGATGTGGAACGTGTCAGGTTAATAAAAGATGTCTGTACAAGAAATTACATTACACAAAATATTGCATGACACTAATGATTAAGTTTTTTTTACTTAGTTTATATCTAAAAATTCAGCCAATGAGTAGAAGGAGTTGTCATCTAGAAATTCTTTTAATTTATTTTTAAATGTTAGTTGGCTATCTGTCAGGCTTTTGATGCTGTTTGGTAGGTGCCCAAAGACTTTTGTGGCAGCATAATTTACCCCTTTCTGTGCCAAAGTCAGATTTAACCCTGCATAGTGAAGATCATCCTTTCTCCTGGTGTTATAGGTATGCACACTGCTATTACTTTTGAATTGGGTTGGATTATTATCAACAAATTTCATAAGGGAATATATATACTGTGAGGTTACTGTGAGGATCCCTAGATCCTTAAATAGATGTCTGCAGGATGACCGTGGGTGGGCTCCAGCAATTATTCTGATTACACGTTTTTGTGCAATGAATACTTTTCTACTCAACGATGAATTACCCCAGAATATGCCGCCATACGAAAGCAGTGAATGAAAGTAGGCATAGTAAGCTAATTTACTGAGATTCTTATCACCAAAATTTGCAATAACCCTAATAGCATACGTAGCTGAACTCAGACGTTTCAGCAGACCATCAATGTGTTGCTTCCAGTTTAACCTCTCATCAATAGACACACCTAAAAATTTTGAAAATTCTACCTTAGCTACAGACTTCTGTTCAAATTCTATATTTATTACTGGAGTTGTGCCATTTACTGTACGGAACTGTATATACTGTGTTTTATCAAAATTTAAAGAGAGTCCGTTTGCTGAGAACCACTTAATAATTTTGTGAAAAACATCATTTACAATTACATCACTTAGTTCTTGGTTTTTGGATGTTATTACTATACTTGTATCATCAGCAAAAAGAACTAACTTTGCATCTTCATCAATGTGGAATGGTAAGTCATTAATGTATATCAAGAACAGTAAAGGACCTAAGACCGAACCCTGTGGGACCCCGTGCTTGATAGCACCCCAGTTTGAGGAATCAGCTGTTGTTTTAACATTACAAGAACCACTTATTTCAACTTTCTGCATTCTTCCAGTTAAGTATGAATTAAACCATTTGTGCACTGCCCCACTCAAACCATAATGATTTAGCTTATCTAAAAGAATTCCATGATTTACACAATCAAAGGCCTTTGAGAGATCACAAAAAATACCAATGGGTGATGTCCGGTTATTCAGAGCATTTAATATTTGATCAGTGAAAGCATATATAGCATTTTCTGTTGAAAAGCCTTTCTGAAAACCAAACTGACATTTTGTTAGTACTTTATTTTTACAAATATGGGAGGCTACTCTTGAATACATTACTTTCTCAAAAATTTTTGATAGAGCTGTCAGAAGAGAGATTGGGCGGTAGTTGTTGACATCCGACGTATCCCCCTTTTTATGCAATGGTTTTACAATGGCATATTTCAGTCTATCAGGGAAAACACCCTGCTCCAAAGAGCTATTACATACGTGGCTGAGAATCCTACTTATCTGTGGGGAACAAGCTTTAAGTACTTTGTTGGAAATGCCATCAATTCCGTAAGAGCTTTTACTTTTCAGTGAGTTTATTATTTTACTGATTTCAGAGGGAGAGGTTGGTGGAATTACAGTTGTTTCAAACTGTGCAGGTATGGCCTCTTCTATTAATAGCCTTGCCTCTTCTAGTGAAGATATAGATCCTATTTTCTCCACAACATTTAAAAAATGATTATTCAAAATATTTTCAATTTCTGATTGTTTGTTAGTGCACTTGTCATTCAGTTTTATTGCACTAAAGTCTTCCTGTGCTCTTGGTTGCCCTGCTTCCCTTTCAATAATATTCCAAATTGCTTTAATTTTATTATCAGAGTTACTGATCTCAGACATGATACACATGCTTCTGGACTTTTTAATAACTTTTCTTAGTACCGCACAATAGTTTTTATAATATTGAACAATTTCGGGGTCAGTACTTGCTCTTGCTGTTAGATACAGTTCTCTTTTGCGGTTGCAAGATATTCTTATTCCTTTAGTTAGCCAAGGTTTTTTATATGTTTTCTTGGAATTATGTTTAACTATTTTCTTGGGAAAACAATTTTCAAATACCCTTAAAAATGTATTGCGAAATAAGTTATATTTCAAGTTTGCATCGGGTTCCTCATACACTTCATAGACAATAAAGCTATTCTGTGTTCCGGATAAGTGCTATCATTGTACATTAAAATAACTGAAAGTGATTTTAAAAGACATCACTACATATTGCTCAAATTATTCTTCATGTGCATTTATTTACATAATTGATTCTTTGCAATTCATTCGGTACTTAATTTATTTCTTACTGATATCGAGGTAATTTGGACTATTATTTTTTTTATTTTAGGTCAATTTTTAGCATTTCATTTTCCTTTGTAGGTATGGATTTATCTGTTTCGATGAACTTGGATGATCTGAGAGAGGCTATGGGTGTAGACGTGTTGGCCACGATTTCTTTTTTACAAATGTGTGGCCTCGTTGTCGAGTGTTTTTGATGTCGTGAGTGTGGCGAAAATATGCGCCTCACAAGTGTATCTCGTCGCCGTACTTACGACTTACTCGTATGCCGCTGCATCAAACATCGGTTGTGCCGGCCCAATAGACGAGTGATGTAGTTCTGTGTGTGTGTTGGGACTATGGGCGCTCAACATCGATGTAATCAGCGCCCGATGTGGTTCTAAAAATCTAAGCTCGCCTTGAGAGACATTATGAAAATCAAGTACTGTTGGTGTTTGAGATATCCTGTGTGGCTGTGGGGTGACGAATGTCGTGTGGGTAAGCATACAGTTGTCGATTGGTTCTCTTTTTGTAGGGAAGTTTGCGGGGAATACATGAAATATAAGGTGCCGTTGAGGAGGCCGTGTGTTATGGTCGAAACTGACGAGTCGCATTTTGGCAAAAAGAAGTACAAAAGGGGGAGGGGGGAACCTCCAGTGGGATTTTGGATTTGGTGGGCAGTAGTTTCAGGTTCAGGATGCGACGATGTCGTGTTTGAAGTAGTACTCAATCGAAGGAAGGAATTTTTGGTCAGCTTCATTGTAGATAATGTTCAAGAGGCTTCCACTGTAATTTCTGTTGGTTTTTCTTTTTGTAGGGATTTAGGGGACAGCATCTCATAGTTAATCACATTATTGAGTTCTGATCATTATCCACGGGGGTTTGCACAAATAACATAGAGGGTTACTGGTCAGCTGTGAAATCTCTTGTAGTGAAGGGGAAACGTTGGATTTCCACACATCAAAGTCACTTAGACGAATATTCATGGAGGCATAGTATTCACCAAACATATTGCCCGTTCAAATGTTGTGTTAAATGTGTTGGGCAAATTGACCGTCCGAAATATGTTAGCTAATTTCACACTAGGTTAGGGGTTGGGTAGGGGGGGGGGTGAGTGTGTGTGTGTTTTCGTAATGTTTTGTTTGTTGCTTATGTGGGTATGTGATTTTTGTTGATGTCTTTCGAAGCGAGCTTCGGTTCTTTTAAGAAGTTCCCGCGTGGTAAATTCAGTTTTCCATTTTTTCTTTTACTGCATTTGACTATTTCAACGCATTTCATTGTTGTATTACACCATTACGTTTGTTTTCTTGTATTCCAGTATGTAATAGAAATTTCGCAGCTGTCGTTCTTCTTTCGTTGGCCAGCACTTATATCAGTGCGATTTTTTCGAATCTGTACTAAAAATATTACAGGCGAAGCGTACGACACAACAAAAATTTGTATCCTGCCTTCAGATGCCCTCTATACTGACACTACCTATTCGAACTCGAGAGCAGGATACAAGTGGTGTGTACAGCTATGCAGCTCAACTAAAGAGTGGGATACTATTGTCTCTGCTGTGATCAAAAGTATAACTTTCAGTCGATACTATTAACATGGAAGACAACAAAGAAAATCTGTACCCCCTAGTGCAGCACGGGATACAAATCGTGTATGTGTCGTGCCTCTTCACGTATTTTCTACTGAGGTACAGGTTGCAAATGTAACGTACATCCATTTCCACGATTTCGTTAGCAGTGTACATACATATATAGGTCAGCGTAAGTATGGGATACAAATATTACGTACGTAGCTCCTTCTGCCATCGGTAGTACTAGTGTCTAAGTACGAACTGTCTATTAGTGGTAGCGGAGGCGAAAGAAACAGCATGTGTAAAATTTGTATCCCGTGCTTCAGTTGACCTACATAGTTCCTGTGAGTTTCGAGATACAACCCATATATATGTGACATGAGGTATTCTATGCTACCAATATTTCCATCCATTTTTACCCTCTTTTTCCACAGAGTTAATAGCTACCAATATTTCCATCCATTTTTTTTCCCTTTCATTTTCCACAGAGTTAATACGATACAAACACGCGATATCCTTAACGTGAAAATACTACTTGCCTTGATATATGTCAACTATATTTTTCGTCTCTCGTATTCCTTTGTTTCTGAACAGTCTTGTCAGCTCTTTCATCTGTGTAATAAATGCTCTCTGGCCAAGTCTAACGCCAATGGTCAACTCCAATTGTTTCCAACGTCTCCGTAACCTCCTCTGGAATCTGCAGTGCAGACTTTTTATTCCATACATCATTCTCATATATCTACATCTACATACTTACTCCAAAGGCCACTGTACAGTGTTTGGCGGAGAGTACCTTATACCACTACCAGATATTTCCTTTCTTGTCCAGCGCCAAACAGAGCGAGGGAAAACCGACTGTCTAAAAGCCTACTTACCAGCGCTAATTTCTGGCCTCTTATCTTCGTTGTTCCTGCGCGAAATGGACGTTGTCGACAGTAGAATATTTCTGCAGTCGGCCTCTAATGCCGGTAATCCAAACTTCCGCAATAGTGCCTCGCGAAAAAAATTTCGACTTCCCTCCACGGATTCTCATTTGAGTTCACCACCCATCCCCGTATTACTTGCGTGCTGATTGAAACTACCGGTAACAAACCTATGATAGGAAGTGTCCCAGGGTGGGGACGCATTCGTCCTTAACTTTAAAGGCTCCTCCTGTCACATTACACGATGCGACAAATGCCATTTTGGATGACATGACATCATGCATTAATCATGTTACTTTACTTGACACGATTCATTAAATAGTATGAGATGGGTGCTAATACACAGAAGTAAATAAGCGCGAATGTGTCAAGATGTTTGCGTTTAAATGTTTTTGAAGCTGCCAGATAAGTCCAAACGGTAGTTTCCTTCTTTTACATCGAGTACTTTTATTCTAGTTGTAAAATGAACAGTAAATGCGTCTCACGTTTAAAACCAATTGTGTAAAAGCTTGTATTCATGACGCGAAGAAACATATGCAGTCAGTCCAACAAGGAATGTGATTTATTTTATATTCGCGTAAATACTAATGCCATCTGTGAACGGACGTATGAACTAATTAGCAATGAATCGTAAAACAACGGTTTCACTTGGTTTGCAAGGTATGGTGATGCTAAAGAGTGAAGACGATCCTCGTCCAGGAATATCACTGCCAGTTCGCGTCTAGGAGATTTACGTGGCGAATTTCTTGGGTAAATGATTCACGGATTTCTTACCACGTGTGATTTAAAGAAGAATTTCGTGATGGTGGTGCAAGATTTCAGGCATGAAGGAGAGGGGTCAATGTATCACTTTGAGATAAAAAACGACCGAGTGCATAATTAAAAAGGAAATTATTTCTGATACCCCAACAGTGGATTACATGTACCAATACTGTTGCTAAAATTATAGGGTAGGCAACTTTCAGAGGTCGCTTTATCGACGAAAAGAAGGAAAAATTTCTAGTAAACATGCGCCTCAAATTGCATATCTTAAAAGGTATGATCACTTGTTCATCTTCGATACTGTCTAACACTTCTCTTCTATTACTTTCCCTTTGGGTTCCGTGCTTTAGGAGCTGGTGTATGGGCAAAACACAAAGAAAAAGTCCAGTGAAGTATGGCTCTAAAGTGCAAATCTTAAGACCTACGAAAACTTTTTCATATTCGCTTCTGTGGAACTTACGCTTTCAATTGATGAAGTGCCCATAGCTATTAAGGTATGTATTTCGGAGACCGTATTTTATTTATTGGACATTGTTTTCCTTGTTTCGGTCCTTAGTATATCCTCTAAAAAAATTAGAAACAAACGAGGAGGTAAGTTCCACAGTCTAGCTGATGAACAAGTGTTCACAGATCTTAAGGTATGCGTTTTGGAACACACGTGTACTGGACGTATTTTCCTTCTTTTGGTAGATAACATCTCCTCCAAAAATATGGACACCAAAGGTCTTGTAGTTTAGGAGCGATGTGTTTCACTGTAGCGAACATGAAGTAGTTCTCATAGCTCTTAATCCATTTTAGACCCAATGAATACCATAATTTCTTCTAACCCATAATCTGAGCAACAACAGTACCGGTACATATTTTCCGCTTTCAGAAGTATTAGGACGATATCCGATTGCAAATTTTGACCTGGTTGTTTTCGGTTCGGGGTCCGTTACCTCAAATTTAGACACTGGCCCTTCTGCATCATCCATGAAACTTTAAAAAATCATCACGGACTTACCACGTATATGCAAACTCAAGCTGGCTAACTATATAGAATACCACACGGCCTACAGAAAACTACAGACGGTGACTACAAAGTAAGTAGAGAAAACCATGATATTAAATGCAAATCCGATGCCGCAAAAATTAAGGAAGCATTTATCCAATAGTTTATTGTAACATAAACACTTACAGTCATTCACGTAGTAGCCTCAACAGTGTCTTCTTTCCTGATTCCAGGGGGACGATGGGTATAAAATTGTGGTGCCTATGCCAGAAATTGAGAGCCCCTGGACGGCTCCGAGGAATGAGTTCGGTAAGTATTCGCTACTAAATGCTGTGGCCTCTTGTTAGCATGTGATGCGATCTTTTCCTAAACGTACATCGATGATTAAGCCACAGGTACAATATCCCGTCTTCAGAGATCTCTCTGCCGAAAAAACGTATCTCGTGCCAGTAGATCCGCAATCATAGACTTAACGTTTTTAGATAGATGAGAGATCAGGAGAACACACGAGGCCAAGGCACAAATGCAAGCCGTCACCGATTTCTCTGAAGGGTAATCGCAATCCCTATGGCAACCAGTCATCCAACGCCGAACCCCAAAACCTGCTCGAAAAACGTTCGCTGTGTTCTGCAAGGCTTCTTACGTAAAACAACGGCGCATAAGAACAGTTCCAGGGCGTCCACACGGCAGTGTGTTCCTCCTTTACAAGGCACTTGCAAGCCGCATTACAGGCGCCAGTGATGTGCGCCTGCGTAGAAATGCCAGTCATGTGTCTCTCTCGACGTCCCAAAGACACGCTGTAAATTTCACCTGAATTGGGTTCTTCCTTCAGGTTGTTGCATTTTGGGTGGTCAGCAGCGTCTGTCCATCGCATCATCATACAACTGCCCGAGATCTCGCTATCCTGAAACAGTACTGACTGCATGTTTTTGAAAACATACTACCCCAGAGACAAGTTTGTTAGTTCACTGATACCAGGGCATAATCTGATGCTTCCATTATATCCATGTAGAAAATATGACAGTTGGCCTTGTGTTCCTTAAATTGTGTCGTAATGCTTCTTTTTGTAGTTACTATGTACACTTTAGCAACAGATTTTATATGCTCCTGCTGTCGCGAGCAATAGGTGTAGGCCAGTTGCTGTATTCAAATCTTCACGCAGTTTTCGAATTGGTTTAAGCATAGTGTCAATGTCATGTGTTCTGAGTAACTTACTGACGCAATACATGACTGTTTAAAGGTACTGCGAGTAACCATTCATCTTGAGCTGGTTGTGCTTCAGTAGAAGCCCCAGATTCTCTGCGATACAATGTCCTATAAATCTCATTATCATAGCAGCCGTTTCTTCTGGAAGCAGAATGATCGGACTCGTCCTCGAATTAAACTGGCTGACAAATTCTTTCATCCTGCTCCATGAGCTTGTAACTAGCATTTTTGGTAAGGAATCTTTTCTTGTTAGTAGGCTATCTCTGTACTTCGAGGCCTATAGACAAGTCCCCATGTTCTAACTATCTGTGCATTCAAAAATGAAATTTGATCTTCTCTCTCTTGATCCACGGCGTAATGCCCATAAAACAAAATTTACCAGGGATCACACATGAGCTGCTGATTATCATGATCACGTGAGCGTAAATACGACGCACTGAGCTAAGTGATTTAGAAGCGGAAACAATTTAAATATAACGATTGAGGGAGAGACAGTGAATTGGACGGTTTACGTAGCAGATTCAGTATTGATTAGCTCCAGTAACTGGCTCCCCACCTAGAAACAATTTACTGCCGATCTTATGAGCAGCGGAACACCACGTTTCTTTGGCAAAAGGTTCTCAAATGAGAAAAGAGCCGACGATTGTTTTGGCCAAGGTAAGGGTTGGCACTGTAACACCTCGGTTCAGTTTACAGTGTTAAAAGCTATAGAAAGAATAATAAAAATTAAGAACAGAATTTTTGGAGGGGAAAATAGTGTAGAATCAGAGTTCGGTAATTGCAGATCAAAATTATAGTATATCAGCAAGTAGTTTAACGTCTAAGTACAGCAAAGCCACGGAAGCTCCGACATGGAGAAGGCAGTGACGTTAAACTCTTGTGATGAAAAACCTATCAAAAGGCTTGATCGTCATTGTTGCGGACTTTTTTCCTCGATTGTTTCGTTAAAGGGCGGGGAACCCGTGTCAGTCGGCGAGAAAATAATTAGATTGGACTTTATGGTGTTAAGATTCACGATAAACTGATAGAATATTACGGAGATTAAAAGTGAACGTTTACGTGTTTTACGGACTGATTATTATGAACTTTTGTGACTCTTTGACGTCCCCACTCCCTCCGAAAGGTGGCGCAAGCTGTCTTAATCATAAAAGGGGAGACTTTTAGACGGGCAAATTACTACATAAAAGCGATATTTACAAGACACGCAGTAATAGCAAAACACAAGGCCCGCACCTCATCGGAGAGTCGTCGCTGTCACGCCGGGAAGTAAAGCTGGAAAACTTACCGGCGATACGTATCTACGAGCAGACGTCGACGTGGAGTACCTAAAAAGGTAACCACAAGAGAGTTGGGGATGCTTCGGCACGCACGAAGACAAGCAGTAGAAACACACGCCATGCGCCGACGGACATTATCTTGCTGAAATATAAGCCCACGATGGCTTCCCATAATAAAAAATTATAAAAAATAAAAGAAATAAAAAACGGAGCAGGGGGCCAGAGTAGCGTCGGCGTACCGCTGTGCTGTAAGGGTGTGGTGGGTGAAAACCATAAGGGTCTGCCACGAAAAGAAATGGCAGCCCAGAGCATCACTCTTGGTTCCTCGCCGTATGGTGGGTGACAGGCAGGTTCGTAACCTACCGCTGTCCACGGTCTCCAGTTACGACTCCTCTGGTAATTGGAGCTCAGTTCGACGCGAGACTCTACACTGAAGGCAGCTCCACTCCATGCAATTAGATTCCAGGGCAAAGATCTACCAGGAGGGGCCTCAGATAGTGGTGGGAAACTAACTTGACTGTCACCCACCATATGACCAACCAGCAGGAATGATGTCTGAGGTGGCAGTTCTCTTCATAGCAGGACACCTTGGTTGTCATCCATAGCGGCACGTCGACGATATTCTACGCCATGGGTTACCCTTCATGCCAAGCTCTCCTGGGCTTAAATTTCAGCAAGATAATGCCCACAGGTTTACGACCATAGTTTCTACTGCTTGTCATCGCACTCGTCAAACCCCATCTCGATCAAGAAGGTCTCCGGATCTTTTCCCAATTTGGAATTGGAACGTTATGGGCAGGGCCCTGCAACCAGCTCAGGATTTACACGATTTAACGCTCCAATTGGACAAAATGTGGCACGATGTCCCTCAGTAGGGCATCCAACAATCTTATGAGTCCATGCCAAGCAGGATAACTGTTTGCGTATAGGCCAGAGGAGGATCGAAGCATTATTGACTCCCTCAATTTGTGAAGCGCTGTCTCTCGAATGCACCACTGAATATTTCTGTAAGTGTGATGATTTTTTGTCTGTACATCTAGCAGTTTCGTGCCATTCGGATAATTCCTTCGTGGTGGCCTTTTTTTTTATCTCTATGTAGCCAGCGGGAGTGGCCGTGCGGTTCTAGGCGCTACAGTCTGGAACCGAGTGACCGCTACGGTCGCAGGTTGAATCCTGCGTCGGGCATGGATGTGTGTGATGTCCTTAGGTTTGTTAGGTATGATTAGTTCTAAGTTCTAGGCGACTGATGACCTCAGAAGTTAAGTCGCTTAGTGCTCAGAGCCATTTGAACCATCTCAGTGTATTACTCTATTATTATGAACATGACTCGCTTTTTCTTTTTATTTCGAAATCGATCTCAGTATAACCGACAATTCGCTGAAACGGTTAGCATTCGAAGTACGCCATTGTATTGCTTGTTGCACTTTCTTTCAAGAATGCACAGGTATCCAATATTAAAGATGCTCGGTAGAGAGTAAAACACGTGTGCTACATGGTTACTCATTGTTTAAGAATACACCACAGCTAATTGCACCGAAATAACCACTTTTAATAGGTTTGTTGCGATCTGCCGTATCCTTCTCTTCACCAACATGATGTTACCCAAGTATTTTGTGTATTTCTCTTACTAAGTTAGGGATTTTCTCTGCCTCGTGATGGCTGGGTGTTGTGTGTTGTCCTTAGGTTAGTTAGGTTTAACAAGTTCTAGGGGACTGATGACCATAGATGTTAAGTCCCATAGTGCTCAGAGCCATTTGAACTTTTTTTTTTCTTACTACGTTAGTTCATTGTGGAAGTCGTCTTAAAACAAAACAGCTCCAACAAATCTACCAAGTACTGAGAATCAACTGTAAGACATTTACGGTATTACAAAGTTTCAGTTTAGTGTTATGAGCATTTTACGGTAAGACTAGTTTAGTCATTTTTACTCGAAGGGTATACTTCATTTTTCAAGTATTTTTTTTTTACAGCAGAATGTGATAGACGGATGGTAAAAATGGTTCAAATGGCTCTGAGCACTTTGGGACTTAACTTCTTAGGTTATCAGTCCCCTAGAACTTAGAACTACTTAAACCTAACTAACTTAAGGACATCACACACATCCATGCCCGAGGCAGGATTCGAACCTGCGACCGTAGCAGTTCCGGACTGTAGTGCCTAGAACCGCATGGCCACTCCGGCCGGCTAACGGAAGGTAAATGCAGCAGAAACAAACCCCACCTTTGAAATGTCACACATTGTAAGTAAATTGAATTTATGAAAGTTAAGGACGATCTAGTCTCCAATAATGCGTTTCCCGATGTTTGCAATATCGTAGTGTTAATCTGAGTCTGTATCGATTGCCAGGCGGGACAGTGTTACAAAAATGTACCTCACGCCACCAACTGAACAAAACCACATGACTGTACACATAGGTTGTCAGAAAACCCGCATGAAAACTTTGGCATGTAAGCCTAATAGAAATTGAGCCAAATACAGTCCAGTTCGTTCGAATACTTCTGTGCATAACAGTACGTTTATGTATTTCTCTTCAGTCTCAAGTATCATGTGCAATGTGTTGTGGACAAAACGTGAGGTACGTAATCTACACTCAGTAAAGCAGGGACCTGAGTGCTAAGAAGAACGTGTTGTGCTACAACATTACATAACGCCGGAACACGTATAAAAGTGCGTCAGTGGCGCTGTTTCCCCACGAGCTGTGGTCAGCTGCAGTTTTCCTGATGATTGTAATCGACATCCTCTCGAGGCCAACGAGGAAGACAAGCTGTGGCCCATAAGTCACATCACAGGTGTTTCGAGTGGCAGCAGTCGCCTCAGCTGGGGAGCGAATAACTATTTCAGATCACTTTATTAATTCCTGAGTGCGCCTTTAAATGCACGCAAGCTTTCGACAGCACACGACACAGTTCCCCCACGGCTTGCCCACCACGCGTGCTGCTAGGATGTTCACACGTTCAGTGGCCGTTTGCACTAAAAGAGGCAGTCTAGCGATCTATGACCACAATCCTCTAAAATGAATGGGAATGACAGAAGAGAGAGATGAGAATTCTCAGTTCGCAGAAGTGACGGGTACTGCTTATTTGTTATGAAACGACATTAGAGCACCATGCAGTGAGAATTTAAACATTTAGATGACAATGAAAGAGAAGAAATTAACAGCGATCGGCGGACGGAATTTATTATTTTGTACATCAAGAAGTTGTTTGCGCTAAATTTGCAGGCACTGAGTACTTCAACAAATAGGTGGCACAAAAAGCAAAATCCTGAAGTAGCACCCATTACACCTTCAAACCGTTTTCGGTGGGAATGACCGATGAGTATGGGGCAAAGGGGCATTTTTGAAACTATATTTCAGTTTTAAACTCGCTGTTACTGACAGAAAAAGGAGTGTAGCAACGAAAATTGGAACATCTGGAACGGATTGAAAACTTCCCAGTCGCAGTGGACTTGACTGTACACTGCTGTCAAAGAAACATTGCAAGGAAACTTCCTTCTGATTTAATGGGGATGCATTTAAAAAGAAAATCTAGTTGTAGAGGGGACACATTCTGACAAAGACAGTCCAGTTCGCTAAGGTGACTGGCGTTAAACAAGGCACGAGTTCTGAAAACTTCATGGTGGTCTTGCAAGAATTAAAAGAATAGTTTTTTAAAGGTTTATAGGACACTGTCAGTTTTACGTACTTTTTCGGGCTGTTTTCGAGACCGTTTGCTGTCTCAGTTGAAAACGTCTTGTGCATGTTCAGACGTCACTGACTGACCTGCAAGGTAACCCCATTTTCAATGACAAATCTTTTAACGATGAAACCATCCAGGATGTCTACTTTGCTTTCTTCAGGCAGATTTTCCAAGTATTGATAATGACGTTGCAAAAGTGCTACAATACTTCGTTCGATATGTTTGTCTAAATGGAATTATTTCGCATTTTCAACGTAAATAAGTCACGATCGCGTCGCAACTTGAGTGGAAAACTCTGACATTTCTGTGTCCATCCGTATGCAGACCGTTTGTACCAGATAAAAATTACATTATGTCTTCAGCGCGCCAAAATTAATTAATTACTATTGACAACTTGTTTTACTTGTGTTATATGTTGTTG
The DNA here is from genome assembly GCF_023897955.1 of Schistocerca gregaria. Lineage (NCBI taxonomy): Eukaryota > Metazoa > Arthropoda > Insecta > Orthoptera > Acrididae > Schistocerca > Schistocerca gregaria. Next base: position 434,067,006 of record NC_064927.1, read on the forward strand.
AGAAATCATCATCATCATCTCAGCCTTTTCCCATGTCATGTGCGGTCGCGGCGTTGCTTTGCTGGATGCTTCCCTTCCATAAATGTCTATCCAGTGCCCTTCTTCTCTAAGACATCCTTTCTCCCATACGTCCCCTGCTACCTTCTCCTTCCATCTCTGTTTCGGTCTTCCTCTTCTCCTTGGTCCTTCGATTTCTAGGTCTTCAGTGCTTCTTCCCACGAGGTACTTTCCTCTTCTCTGCACATGCCCATACCGTCTTAGCCTACTCTCTTGGATCTTCTTCCCTATAGACCCCACTTTCACTGTTCCCCTGATGTACTAATTCCTTAGTCTATCCTTTTGTGTCACTCCCCTCATCCACCTTAACATTCTCATTTCTACCACTAACATCTTTTTCTCTTGGGCTTTTGTAACTGGCCAAGTTTCTGCACTATACAGCACCGCAGGCCTAACCACATACTTGTAAAGCTTTCCTTTCATTCTTCACGTAACCTTATCACACAGTACTCAGCTCAGTTCCCTCCAGTTCATCCATCTACTATTTATCCTGTGCTGTATTTCGGCCTCCAGTCCTCCATCACTTTGCATGTAAGAGCCGAGGTATTTAAATTTCTTGACCAGTGTCAGATGTTCTCCTTGCAGGTTAATATATGGGTTTTTGGCATCCTTTGTGCACATATGCTCTGCTTTCACCCAGCTAATTCTCATTCCCTTTTCCTCCAGAGCTTTTCTCCACTGTTGAAGCTAGTCTGGAAGTGCCCACTAGGTGGTTTCACAGATTAAATCATCATTGGCAAACATCATGCTCTAAAGTGCCTCTTTTTTCACCACTTTGACTAGTATATCCATGACAAGGTCAAAGAGATATGGGCTGAGAGCAGATCCCTGATGTAGTCCTACTCTCACTGGAAATGCCTTTGTTGCACCTGCAGTGCTCCTGACTTGTGTCATTGCACCTTCATACATGTCTTCTACCACCCTGATATATTTTTCTGGCAGGCATTGCTTCTCAGACATCTCCATATCTCTTGCCTCGGCACTCTGTCACGTGCCTTCTCAAGATCAGCAAAGGCCATATGCAGTTTGGCTTGTACTTCCCTGTGTCTCGCCATCAGTTGCCTTAGTGCAAATATTGCGTCGTTTGTTCCTCTTCCCGGCATAAACCCAAACTGTTCTTCACATACTTCAGTTTCTAAGAGCAACCTCTTCTCAATTATCCATTCCCTGATCTTCATTGTGTAGGACATCAGTTTTATCCCTTTATAATTGCCACAGTGTTGGATATCCCCTTTCCCCTTATATATAGGAACCAGTATACTGCTCCTCCATCTATGTGGCATTCTCACTCCTTTCCAGATCTTCTGCATTACATATGTTGTTCAGAAATGTGAAATAAAAAACCAAGCCGCTTGCAGCGTGACTGCCTGCCATTTAAGGTTTGCAGGGTACTCTTCCGGTTCAATATTATGTAAATATCAAAACCTACTTCTTTCAGGCACTGTTTATAATCTATATGTTTTGCATATATTTGTTGATATCAGGTAATGCAGCACACTTTCTAAACAAATTAGAAGTATTTTGAATATTTTTAACCTGCTTAGGGTAATTAAAAAATTACAAAGAAATCGATGCATTTTTTTTTCCAAAATGCTCCCTCACACTGAGGTACCATTTAATCCAATGTTCTACATTTGAAGGAGACCACGTTTTTACCAGATATGCATGACATGATGGCTGAAGTACCAGATCTATGTAATTCCACCAATTATGTATATTACAAGGATAAGAAATATCACATCTTGCATCTAATTTTTATAATTTTTTCCTAGTAAAAATGTTATTTTTTCTATAATTTAGTTGATTCTGCAATAAAGCTTAGGTCTACTACATAAGTATGGACTATTGTAAGTCAAAGAAAAAAATAAGAGCAATGCTATATAAACTTTAGGAAATGTTTGTACCTGAATTCTGAAAAATAAAACTTGTGGAAAAGGTGAATGAAGACCTCAGTCCAATTAAACTGTTCCTCAGAACATTCCTGAAGCACAGTCTTCATCCTGCAGTATTTCTTCACCTTCAAGCTTGCTCTTGGCATCCCTTTTAGCACTTCTAGCTTCCTTGGTAACTTTAAGAGCGAACCTTTCAGCTCCATGCACCCATTGTTTGTCATGCGCAAGCAACTGATCTTCCGTATTAGGGTCTCATTTTATACCTAAATTTCTCAGGACTTCTAATCTTCCTGTCACTTCATCACTGAAATATATCACTGCATGTAGTACACCAACTTTTACTGTATTTAGTCCTACACAAACATTCTTGGATTATCTTTCCCATATGCAGTGGTTGAAACTTTCATCTGTACTCTGAGTGCCCCCATGAAGACGTTTCTAAGAAAAACAGGGTTACCGAGGTCTCTAAAAATTGGTTTTATTTCATTCATAACAGGCTCAGGAAGAGAAAGCTTATGATGGGATATTCGACCACTTTATATTGCTTTCTGGTAACCACACCAAGAATCTGCTCCTTTAGGGCAAAGGCCGTGATTAGGGTGGTCATCTGTGGACAACTTATGAAAGTAGGTGGCCCATACAGCTTTTCTCATTGCTGTAACATCGTACAGAGGTGCAGTTCGTCTAATGGCCAGTCCATAATAACTCTGAAGAAGGTCTATTTCAGTTTCTGTCAATCTGCCTCGGTCAGACAGATTTTCCATCAGACAGCAACTTTCCTTTATTTTCTCTTCGTATCTTCCTCAATCTAGCACACATCCTCTTTTGCACATGTCCGAAACACTTCAGTTTTGTTACCAAGGTATCAATGATCATCGTTGATTTTATTAAAAGCTTTAGAGCCCCCATCGCCTAGGTACTTCGTATATCTAACGTTATAAACCGGCACCTACCTCTGAAATATTTTTAGAGCTCCATCACACTCCATACCTCTACTCTAACCATCATGATTCTTAGAACACTTATGTTCAATATGTCCCTCAGTGTTAGTATGGCAGGTGTGGCAGTACTTAGATAAGCACAAACATCAACAACGTTTCCATTCTCAAGAGAAGTAGCACTTACAACACCATTCAAGGAACGATGTCCTTGATGTTGTCATGTCCCATCAAGTGTAACAGCAATGTCCCTGGTTCCACTGATATTTACAGTTTCTTCTACTGAACGTTGCATAGATGCTTTACACGCCACCGTCAAAGCACCTAAAAGTATTTTTATGTACTTGCTGAACCTACTGTGACGAGGAGGAACGTCCATCAAACCACAAAACGTTTGAGCAGCATTTTTTTTCCTTTCCTTTTGCACGCACTGCATACACTACAAATTCACATCATATGAATTATGCACAATGTTCGAAGTCATTTTCGAGGTAGATTTATTGCAGGATCTACACACAACAACTGATTCTGACGCTAAACCCTTCCTCCTACTTTGTAGTTCAGTTATTTCCAGGCAACCTACACCTTCACATTGTTTACATTTCGCCAATTCCTCTATCAATGAAAATAAGATGGCCACATCAGCAACAACAAATCCACTACCAACAGCATCATTGTTAAAACAAAAATTTTAATCGCCAGGAGGCCTGACATGTAGGAGTTTATCCCTGAAGAACTTTCAACAGTGTGGCTTGCTTTGTTTGTGAACTGGCTACCACGGTATTTCCTTTTATTGAATTTCTTGATGTGTGGGATAGATCGTATTTATTGCACACTGAAGGATATGTACTTCCACAAACATATGTAGCACTTGGGCAACAAACATTTAGTAACACGTGAACAAACTGCTTCAGCGAAAGAAAACTAAATACTAGCGATGATAATCATTTACAGACACTAGAAACCTCCACTGTTACCAACATATACAATGTATCACACGCATAATCGCTGGGAACAGAAAGTTCACAGTTCCTTTCGAAATAATACTGGTTTCTGTAACACAAATAAAGGGGACGTGGTGGCATACATAATTGGAATTTAAAATTATTTTTTATTTGAAACCCTATAATGCATACATCAATGTAATCAGGAAAGACTAGAGAATTTAATAAAGTCATAAAATTTTTCGATTTTTCCACCATTTATAAGTACTCTGTATCCCTAAGTGTGTCGAGTTGACTGTTCTCGTCTCACCCCTCATCGCACTCATACAGTGTAGCTATTGTGTTCAGGCATGACCCACGAAGCAAAATCTCGGCCACCCCTGCTATGGTGGGTACCGGCTCAAAGACGTACCGATTTCCCATGGGCACGGCACAAAGCTGACCCTAGCGAAGTATAGCGAGCAGGCCGATTAGTGTAACGTCACTAGTTTCAGGGCCCATATTTCTCTCGTGAGACCCGCACTGTCTGCAAAGACGTTTCAGTTGAAGTGCTACTCAGATGCTGATAAACAGAAGGCGGACAACTGCATCTGTAAACAGCCTGCTACACCAGGTTAAGGCAGAATAGATTTTAATTTATTGCACATAAATGTGTTTCGTATATTCATCGAAACACGTTTCGTGAAGTGTTGGGATTCCCTTTCTTTTAAATTTTTAGTTTGAGGAGACTGCTCCATCATTAGGTTTTCCAAGAAGCACAAGAGCATTTTCTTCATCACAACGTCAAATAGGCGCACCTGAGGAACGTAATAATAATACCATGCGACTCGATGCCTTGGTGCAAATCTTTTAATTGGACACATTCCAGCGACTTCCCGACCCCATTTACCCACAGTTTGACGTGGCGTCTCGACCACGTTTCGTGTATGGCGACTCCGCACATCGATGATGGGTGAAGACTAAGTTAAAATGCTGACGGAAATAAGCGTGGTCCGATCGGTATTCAACGCCACGACCTGTTGGTTACCAACCGCACTTTTAGCGCTGCAGCCCGATTTCAGAGACATTATTTTACTGAATAGATAAAATAACCGTATGTAAACAACAAACTACGAGTCCATTGAATAGTTCCACACTGATACAATTCTTTGGTGGTAATCCACGATGAAATTCCATTAAATTCTTTGGTTGCCATGTTTGGTTTCCAGTGCATATAGGTCGTCAACAAATTGAACTATGAAAACATTGGAGAAACTACGCGAGTATATTTTAATATTACTACGAGAAATATAAGTCACAATGAAAAGTGGTACAGATTATCTCTAGAGCATTTGTCTGGTGAGTTGGAGTGTCCCAGAAGTCTTTCCTGGTAAAAAAAAAAAAAAAAAAGAATGAAAGGGCGCCAGATGATGGACGACAGCGCAAAGGAGATAGCCCAATACCCAAACGAGCGATAAGAATGTGTGAATTAGTAGTATTAAGCGACTGATTGCGGCCATAACAGATAGCTGCATGACGTATCTTGAACAGACTTAACACACTTAAATACTGTGGATGATTTTATGCACTTTCTTTCATTTCAGCGACGGCTATCGCGATCGTGTCCTTCTGCGCAATTTCCCTGGCGATGAACGGGAATACCATATACGCATGTGCTGTGGTAAGTGAACTGAACTAAACAAAGTTTTAAAGACAAGTTGTCTCGTCAGTATAGATTGTAGTTACTAAAATGTTTTCTTTAATATTTTCAGAACGCGAGTAATTTCATAGTGCTCACAGTCACTTTCTGTCTTGTAGCATTACTTGCGAACTTCCATACATATTTTAAACCACTCAGGCTGACAAATTATTATAACCGTGTTAAAACGTTTTACTTAGTTTTTGTGTATCAATTATTCATATATTAGGCATTTGTGCTCAGTTACAGGGTGCACTCACCCCTCTTGTGGCCAATTGAGGAACTACTTGTTTGAGGAATCCGATCACGAGATCTGACAACGGCGGGGAGAGCGGTGTGCTGACCACATGTTCCTCCGTATCCGCATCCAGCGACGTATACTGGCTGAGGGGGATAGGGCGGTCGGTCGGCAGCGTTGGGCCTTTCAAGGCCTGTTCGGACGGATTAGCAGTAGTAGTAGTAGTGGTGGTGGTGGTGGTGGTAGCAATAGTTTTATGTTGAATATGCAAGAGACAATGAGATGTATGGAGGAGGGGGCAAGGAACAAGAAATTAAAGCTAGCTAATATGTATGAACTACCCCCACCGCTCACGTAAAACGTGGATCTGTCCATTCCCAAACCCACTTTACAGGTTATGGCAGAGAGTACTTCTGACAGCGTATCTTTTACCCCACTTGCCTGTTCCAGTCACGTGAGAACAACTGTCGAGAAAACTCTGTATATCTACATTTGCACATCTGCAACCGCAAAAAAAAATTTATATGACAACCAGACGGGACACCTCTGCTTTACGGAGTTACAGTGAAAGACTTTCTAAACTAAAACTTGGACGGATTGATTGACGGACGGACGAGATGCAATTGAAAGGCCTCCACCATCCCTACATATCAAAGCCACGCATTTTTCAGTGGTTTGATTTTTATTCCATCAACATTTGTGATGTTGAGCATTTGAAGGAATGAATCTCGTCAGAATGTGAAATACTGCACCGTTGGAGGATTTCCTACAAAATTTGCAAATTAGTGTTTAAAAGATGCAAACTCTGCTTAGAACAGCATGGAAACAGCTTTGAGCATCTTTCGTATGTCCACTGAACACGTATTTCTGTGTTGATAATAATTTCGTATTTTTCATTTGTTTTGTATTAGGGTCTATTGCACCAAACACATTTTTAACGATTTATTTATCGTCCACCTGTAAATGTAGGGAAATATTGTGAAAATGTTGATTGAAATACACTCTTTCAAATTATGAAGCTAGCAACAATGAAAGGTATAGTACAACTTCGAAAGGCGAGTCAGCAGCAGAAATGTTTATCTCTGTCAGGCCAATCCTGAGCAATTACTTACCCCGGAATCACTACGACGGACGTGTACTGGCTGTATAGTTATGACCCCAACGGACAGGAGCAAGCGCACACCGGACTCATACGGATTCATCACCTGACGAAATCTCAAAACGAAGAGTCGCTTGAAGCCGACCAGCCGGGTGTTTATTCTTGCGACAGTGCCTGTCTCATTCTACACAGAACGTAGTCACACATCCCACTTCGTTTTGTGAGTTTTTATAGGCGTGATGAGCTTCCAGTTGTTCAATTGACTTGATGTTTCCATGTTACGCACAGTCCTAGCAGAATAAAGGGCTTTCAGTCCTCCAACCCCCCAGCTCCTTTGGTTCCGTATCATCCTGCCCCCTCTCTATCTCCTCCTGCCCCTACCTGATGATCTCTTGCTTCCCCCCCCCCCCCCCGCCCCCTATCTCCTCTGACCACCTCCTCCTTCCATGTTACCCTTGTCATTTCCTTCAACGCAATAGGCGGGAAGGGGTTCTCACTCTCACATTATTTCTTTCGAGACTGTAACTAATATGTGTTCCAAATCTGGGTGAAATCGTTCCAGGGGTCTAGGATGAACTTCCTATCCTAGGTTTTGATCAAAAATATTCCGTCTATATGTAACATATTTCACACCTCACCTGTCTCTCTAGCGAATTTCACCCTCTAGTTTTATTTTCACGCAGATCAAAATTTAATATTTATCTCCTGAACTATGTGCTGTACAATGGTATAATTTTGTAGGTACATCCAAAATACGTATGTGGCTACTGTCTGCAAAATGTGTTCTGAATGGAATTATTAGTAAAGAAAAAACAAATTATAACATCTTCCATGATGTGGTAGTTTTTCACGTATATCTATATTTGATGTCATTTCTCCTTAACTATGTGTCACAGAATGATTCAGCGTCAGATATCGATACTGTCTGCGAGAACTGTCTGTTGTGGAGAGAGAGAGAGAGAGAGAGAGAGTAGTAACGAAGCAATAAATTTAAACATCTTGCATGATGCTGCAGCTTGTCATGCATCTGAATGTTTATGACGTCACATCTCCTGAATTACGTGTCGTACATCGACATAATTTATTTGGTACATTGATTATTTAGAATTTGAATCCATATCTGAAAATGTACCGTTTCCCGTTTCCGTGCTACATCATTTTGAAAACATGTTTGCTAGATAGGTATACATCAGGGAAGTCACAGTTTCGGGTGTTTACGTGGGATCGGTTACTGTCATTCGTTGTCTATCCTAAATCTCTGACGCAGTTCGAACCTCATTGACGTATCTATGGGTGTTAGAGCAACATGGTTGAGCACATGTTTGCAGAACACACTGACACGATGCCTCTCACGGCGAAGCTCTCGGTAATGGAAGAGCTGCTGGTCGCCTACATCGAGATCGCTATCCACTACGTGCGACCTCATTGCAATGGACTGTTTCCTCTACCCGTAGGGTCGAATGAAGAGTTTGTTTTATGCAACTCCTGTAGAGACAGATGAAGATCTGGTGGCATGAGTAGTGGTCTTAATGAGTTTGATTCTTAATGAGTGGAACAGTAAAACAAGTTATGTACTGGGTCACTGCTAATAAATTACTTGTAAAAGTGGTCGTGTTAGCAACATGTTTTAAAACTGTTGTAGCACCGAGATGGTACCTTTCTGGACGTTGGTGCCGACGCAAAATATTATTAACTCAGATTCCTCTTAAAGTCCTAGATGTTCGTAAGGGGAATTTTACAGCACCCACCCTTTTGATATTGTGCTTGGATTCGACAACCGACCTGTCCACACGCTGCCTCTATAGGCTGTCAAAATGTACGTAACTGCCTGTATTCTCATCTCACAACATCGGGTGACTTTTTCTTCCTCCTCCAAGTGAGGTACAATAGAGTGGCAGGGGTTTCCACAATGGCGATGACGTTACTTTCTTGCCGGAAGTTCCCCTGATAGAGTCATCAGACACAAGACGTGCCCAAGGAAGTGTATGACATAAATGATCCGATACACTGGATGAGAGCAGCCTGCGGATATTTGCTGGTGTGGTCTTAGTGTACGGGAAGGTGTCATCGTTGAGTGGCTGTAGGAGAATTCATGATGACGTTGATAACGTTTCTAGTTGGTACTATGAATAGGAGCTAGCTCTAAATGTAAGAAAAATTTACTTTAATGGGTATGAATAAGGGAAAAAAACCGTAATTTTCAAATACAGCGTTAGGAGTGTGCCACTTGGCACACTCAAGTCGATTAAAAACCTAGTCGTAATGGTGCAAAGTAATATACAACGCAACAAGCAGATCGGCTCTAAGAAAGACATTGAAAAGAATCCGGAAGCGAGCTGCTAGACTTTTTATCGGTAGCTTAAATACATACGGTCAAATAGGAACGCCTTGAGGGAAGACGTCTTCCTTTCTAGCAATGCTTTCGAGAAAATAAAGGGGAATTGGAATTGGAAACTGACTGTGCAGTGACCCCACTGGCGTCATTGCATATTTCACGCAAGGACCGCGTAGATAAGAGATTTGAGAGCCCGTACGAGGGGATATAGGTAGTCGTCCGTCTCTCGCTCCATTTGCGAGTGGAACAGACAGGGAAATGGCTAATAGCTAGTGCTGCAATTCACCCTCCGCGTCCAACTGTACGGTCGCTTGTGGAGTATAATCTAGATGTAGATGGAGAGTTCCTAAATTAATGTCTCTGCCAAGTCATCCATCTCTGGGAGAAGGATTAACATCGTCTACAAGTTTCAGGGTCAGATTTTCGTTTTTTTTAAGCTGATACATAAAATTTTACCATTACCCTTGTCATATAAAATTGTTGGGAAAATTTCGAGAATCTGTGCAGAAAATAGCATGACCCTCCATTGTGCGAATATCTTACGAAGGTATCCTGTGAATAACATCACAAACATTAGGGGGTGTACATAGTATACAGACAGTAATTTTTAAACGGCTCTGTACCAGGATGGAAGACGACATGTAAACGATAATATTGGTAATAAGTACCTTCTGCTGTGCACTGTATGGTGGCTGTTAGAGTGTGTATATAGATGTATTGTGTTTCATGCCTACATAACCTACACTGATGAGCTGGAACATTATGACCACCAGTTTGACAGATTGTTGGGTCACGTTTCTAATAGAATACATCAGCGATTCTGCATTTCATGGAGTCGACATGTCCTTGGTAGATTTCTGGAGGTATGTGTTTCCTGATTACTATGCACAGGCTGAGCTGTTCCCGTAGTTTACAGGACGGTGGACTGCGAGTGTGCTGGTGGAGGTGTGATCACAGGAGTTGGGTTCGGTTCTTTGGGGAAGGAGACCAGACAGCGAGGTCATCGGTCTGATCGGTTTAAGGAAGGACGGGGAAGTTAGTCAGCCGTGCCCTTTCAAAGGAACCATCCCGGCATTTGCCTGGAGCGATTTAGGATCGCAGAAGTGTTGCATGGGTTTCACAATAGGCGAATATTTTGGCCAAGGAATTAGGTTAGTTCACTATCACTCCTCAAACCACTGTATCATCATTCTGATCTTGCGCCATGGCGTGTTATCCCGCTGCAAGATGCTGTCGCTGTCAGGGAAGACATCAAGAACGAAGGAATACGGTTGGTCCGCAATGTCTTCACGTAGTCCACGTCTGTCATGGGGTCGTCTGTTACTCCATAGGTTCTATGCGATCTCATGTAAATGTCTACCATACCACAATGTGGCAATGTTGCAGTGTGTGTTTCAAGCAGCTGTTGCCCTGAATGGCGCCGTATCTGGACACCTCTGTCGACCTGGTGAAAAGGAAACGTGATTAATCCGACCAGGTAACATATTTCCATTGATCAGTGGTATAATCACAGTGACACCATACCCACTGTCAACATGATTGACGTTCTGAGCGAGATGGCACTGTGGTTAAGACACTGGACATGCAATCAGCAGGATCACGGTTCAAATCCGTCAACCAGAGTCAGGTTTACAATCTTTTCCCTGTATCGCTATAGGCAAATGCTGGGAGCGTTTCTTTCAAAGCGACCTTCCGATTTTCTTCCCCATCTTTGTTTGAAGCATTCTGAGGAAAATTTGATGCAATTGTTCAGACTTTCGTAGAGATATGTTGACAGTTTGACGTGTTGGGTACTCTGCCGCATATTAGCGTCGTACTTGCACGATATTTCGACAAGTGACACGTTATGATCAGGTGCTGCCTGATACGGCTCTTCGAGGTGGAAGGGAAGGCCAAAGGCTGAGCAAGAGTTAGGCTCTTTGTGGCTATTGTTCTTAGTTTGTTCTGATTTGACATTTGCCACCGTTTATTATGGGATGCAGGACAGGACTGCCGGCCGGTGGGGGGCAGCATTTCACGATTCGTAATTAGAGATTTGGAAGAGGACATTTTGGGGACAGCTCTGGCATTTGCCTTCGGGTTAAGAGGAAACCACCGAAAACCTGGGCCAAAACTGCTGCTATAAACATTTTAAGTACTATGCCAGATCTGACCGCAGCTGTTGTAGCTCTGGCGATAATACACGTCTTTACTGTTTGTTAAATTCTTCCAGCTTTTGAGGGCTCAGCAGCACACTGAACCTATTGCATACCTCACAGTGAACCACCAAAAAACTTTCTCGTCGAGTGGAACGGGTCGGGTAAAGTTGGATACGCTCTTCCCGCTACATCGTTTTTTCCAGGTGTTCCGTCTGTGCTCCGGTCCCTTTAGCAGCAGTGATGTCTAAGGGTGCGGACTGCTGACGTAACGCCTGGAACCGGCGATGGAGGGGCAAGAGCGTAGTTAATGAATGCTCCACCTGTTGCACTCGAGGAACTGTCTCAGATGGCGCCTGGTGGGGACAACGAGCTACATTGGCTAAATATTGTGCAAGAACGACATTTATCTCCGGCAAAATAAGCATGTTCAGCAATATCTCTCAGATTCGTCAGAGCGTGCCGCCCATCATGTAAGCCTCCAACTTCCATGAACTGCGTTGGCGGTACACGTCCAACCGTCTAGATACCTTGTTGTACTTTCATCGTCCTTAAACAATTTTCCATAGATACTCACGACATTGACACGTAAACAGTCAAGGAGTTTTGCCGTGTCCTTGATTGTCGTTCCCAAGCATCACACTTTACCGGTCTCCTCTTCGCCAACGTCGCTTACTTCAGTGGATACCCCTATCTGCGGCTCATATCGTCGATAGAATGACTCCCCCTTCGTTCAGTGCTCCAGTTATACAGGGTGTTACAAAAAGGCACGACCAAACTTTCAGAAAACATTCCTCACACACAAATAAAGAAAAGATGTTCTGTGGACGTGTGTCCGAAAACGCTTGATTTCCATGTTAGAGCTCGTTTTAGTTTCGTCAGTATGTACTGTACTTCATCGATTCACCGGCAGTTGGCCCAATTGAAGGAAGGTAATGTTGACTTCGGTGCTTGTGTTGACATGCAACTCATTGCTCTACAGTACTAGCATCAAGCACATCAGTACGTAGCATCAACAGGTTAGTGTTCATCACGAAACTGGTATTGCAGTCAGTGCAATGTTTACAAATGCGGAGTTGGCAGATACCCTTTGGTGTATGGATTAGCACGGGGCAATAGCCGTGGCGCGGTACGTTTGTGTCGAGACAGGTTTAAGAACGAAGGTGTCCCGACAGGAAGACGTTCGAAGCAATTGATCGGCGTCTTAGGGGGCGCGGAACATTCCAGCCTATGACTCGCGACTGGGGAAGGCCTAGAACGACGAGGACACCTGCAATGGGCGAGGCAATTCTTCGTGCAGTTGACGATAACCCTAATGTCAGCGTCAGAGGAGTTGCTGCTGTACAAGGTAACGTTGACCACGTCACTGTAGGTAGAGTGCTACGGGAGAACCAGTTGTTTCCGTATCATGTACAGCGTGTGCAGGCACTATCAGCAGCTGATTGGCCTCCACGGGTACACTTCTGAGAATGGTTCATGCAACAATCTGTCAATCCTTATTTCAGGGCAAATGTTCTATTTACGGATGAGGCTTCACTCCAACGTGATCAAATTGTAAATTTTCACAATCATCACGTGTGGGCTGACGAGAATCCGGGCGCAATTGTGCAACCACGTCATCATCACAGATTTTCTGTGAACGTTTGGACAGGCATTGTTGGTGATGTCTTGATTGGGCCCCATGTTCTTCCACCTACGCTCAATGGAGCACGTTATCATGATTTCATCCGGGATTACCTGTGCTCCTAGAACATGTGGTTCGTGCACGATGGAGCTCCTGCACATTTGAGTCGAAGTGTTCGTACGCGTCTCAACAACAGATTCGGTGACCGATGGATTGGTAGAGGCGGACCAATTCCATGGCCTCCACGCCCTCCTGACCTCAGCCCTCTTGACTTTCATTTATGGGGGCATTTGAAAGCTCTTGTCTACGCAACTCCGGTACCAAATGTAGAGACTCTTCGTGCTCGAATTGTGGACGGCTGTGATACAATACTCCATTCTGCAGGGCTGCATCAGCGCATCAGGGATTCCAATCGACGGAGGGTGGATGCATGTATCCTCGCTAACGGAGGACATTTTGAACATTTCCTGTAACAAAGTGTTTGAAATCACGCTGGTACGTTCTGTTGCTGTGTGCTTCCATTCCATGATTAATGTGATTTGAAGAGAAGTAATAAAATGAGCTCTAAGGTGGAAAGTAAGCGTTTCCGGACACATGCCCATCTAGCATATCTTCTTTCTTTGTGTGTGAAGAATATTTCCTGAAAGTTTGCCCGTACCTTTTTGTAACAACCTGTATACTTTCAGTACTGCGTCATGTACCCACAACACTACCGCACTTCATTCCATCTCAGGGTGGGGAGTACTCACAATGTTATGGCTAATCAGCGTACTCAGGCTACTGGAAATGAAGCGGGTCAGATGATGCTTTTAATAAGAAACATTTTGTCTCTTACATATTTACGTACACCACGCGAAGATATTCAACATTTAAAGATTTTTATTTCCATTTCGTGCTTTCGCAGGGACTGTGGGATTTGCTGCGCATAGTGGCGCCCTACTACATGGTCTCACAGTTAATACAGCTAGCGGCACCGATCCGATACATCGTCGTAAAAGCGAAGGAAGGAGGCCTCGAAGCTCTCAAGAACCTCCATGCGTACCTCGCCGTAGCCTCCATATGTAAGTCTACATGCATCTAGTGTCTGAATATCTATAAACTGAACGATATTATAAGCACCCCAGCCTAAAAACTGAATCAGACCTAAGGCTAATCGTGCGGATTTCGTGAAACACTGGCCTTATTTTATGTATGTAGACTGAAGCGGCGAGTGAAAATTTGTACCAAGGCCCCGAATCGAACCCAGGTCTCCTGCTCACTGGGCAGGTACGTTAGCCACTAAGCCAGCCCTGGCACAGCGGTTCACAAAAATGCACAGATTACACTGGCATGCCTCTCTGCTCGATGCAAATTCTCACTGCCTCCCCAGTCTACTTTAAATACCCCCTTAACGCATGAACAGAGACCAGTAAAATCTGAAATTGTGTCATTATATTTATACCACAGCCAATAGCCTTGATAATGACCTCAGTTCACCTGGGAATAGTGTCCACAACTTTCTTTTGTTATACCACATGCATATGAACAAGTTATCTATAATTTGATGACACAGAGCTACCAAACAGTAGGGATGTTGACTGCTAGGTTTTACACACTGTTCCTAACAGCCCCACACATTTTTTGGTGTCCTATTAAGAGAGCGCGATTTAACGGGCCAGTCTAGGTGCGGTAGTGCGTCGGAGGTCCCTCAGCCCTACATGTGCAGCTGTTTCCCAACGTCACAGCGCACTTTCTGAGCAGGAGGAAGAGGAACAAGCAGAAACTGCGAACGCGCCGTATTTATATGTCAATGCAGTCCCATTGCAAATGACTTGGTTCAATATTTTACATTTCTCAACAACACAGATCATAAAAAAAACAATTTTAGCTATCATTTAATTATTTTTGAAGCGATGACGACACGGTTTTTATCCAGTACAAACTGTCAACAGGCTGACAGATGCAGACTATTTCACAGCTTTCCCTGTCGCTGCATCTGCCAATCTCGTCTATCAATCCTAAATGGTAGGTATAACAGTTTCATCAGTGATGCTCAAGATACGGGAGAACGTGTTTCGTAAGTAACTTGTTTCAAGAATGAATTACATTTCCTTAAGATTCTTTCTTCGAATGCCACTCAGGCATCGGCTTTTCTTTTAATACTGTCAGTCTTTTTCACGATCCATCAGTCTTCTGCAGGTCTTACTGCAGTTCGCAGCAGCCATTTGATGTTGCCACCTTCTTACAAGCAACCACATTAGCTGCGCAAAACACACGGAATTACCGACATCTTCCACTACATTATATACATATTTTAAACGGATCGGTCCTATTGCAATTCCTTGGGACACTCGTGAAATACCCTCTACATCGGTCGATATTGTTCCGTTAAGATCGACATGCTGAGATCTATATACAAGTATTTCTTGAATTCAGTGACAAATCTGGTACGACATACCGTTAATCTCTCTACTTTTTAACCAAACGGCAGTTCGGCAGTTTGTCAAATGGCTTCCTGAAGTCAAGGAACAGAGCATCCATCTGCGGGCCAGTGTCTACAGTGCAGCGGATCTCATGGAGAAACAGAGCGAGCTGAGTTTCGCAAGATCTCCTTTGTTTGCGAACTCCTTGTTAATTTTTGTAGAGGACACTTATATTCTCCAAACGTCTTAATTCTACAACAGACTGAGGTAAGGGATGTAGCCCTATAGTTAACTGCATATATGCTACAACGCTTCTTGAAAGCGATAACGAGCTGCCCTCTTTTTTTCCCCAGTTGCTCGGTACCCTTCCTTGCGCCAGCTCGAAGGGGAGCTAGTTCTTCCGCTTAACCTTCCTTGCTTTGTATTGTAGTGTATGTTAACCAGGGCCTAGAAACGACGGAGCGGCTCCGTCCCCGCCGCAGCCGCAGTGGTTCATAACCTCACGACGACCACCGCAGTCCACTTCACCCCTCCGCCGCCCCACGCCGAACCCAGGGTTACTGTGCGGTTCGGCCCCCGGGTGGGGCGGGTTAACCTCTCTTACAGGTATCTTAGTATCTTACCCGGTCCTGATGGATTTCCACCGCTGAGCAAATGATGTTGGTTTTCTGTTTTACGATCAGCTACCTCGCTCTCTGCCATTTCGACATAAGTGCGATGACCGAAAGGAGACACCGTGTTACGATCTTCCGAGGTGGAACAGTTTCGGTATCGAAATCAGTACTTTAGCTTTGTCTCTGTCATCTATCTCTTCGGTGCCAATATGGTCCCTGAATGATGGAATTTCGATTCGCTTAGTGATTTTTACCTAGAATCAAACATTCTTAGTGTTATTAGTTAGACCAATTGACAAAATTTTACTTTAAAAAATCACTGGGCG
Source organism: Schistocerca gregaria (assembly GCF_023897955.1). Lineage (NCBI taxonomy): Eukaryota > Metazoa > Arthropoda > Insecta > Orthoptera > Acrididae > Schistocerca > Schistocerca gregaria. Next base: position 434,083,288 of record NC_064927.1, read on the forward strand.
CTTCTCTCGTTGCTCTCATTTTCGCTTCACTGAGCTTTTGTTTGTCAGCTAGGTTTTGGATTGTCTTAAATCTGTGATGAAGCTTTCATCGTTTACTTAGCGGTTTGCAATACGGCTATTAAAGCACGATGCGTCTATACCATCTCACTTAACCTTGGTGGAACATACTTGTCCAAGCTGTATTGGACGATGTGCTCCACATCTTCGGCTTAAGATCTGAATATTTGAAGTCAGCCACACAGTTACTCTTAATTGTTCAACAATTCGTCCTGCTAAACAAAAATATTTTCGTACAGGGTGACAGTTATTGAGCTATATCAAGAAACGTGAATTACTTACAAACTACGGCGTGCTGACACTTTATTCAACACGTAAACGTCACTACCAATATTCAGATTCAGGTTATGACACGATCCATACGCCTGCCATCATTGGTGATGATGTGACACAGACGAATAGCCAAATTCTGAGTGCCCCGCTGAAGTATCGGAAGATCTGTGATGTCGATGACCTCTTGAATGGCTTTCAGCCCAGCATTGGTTTAGGGGCTATTGCTGTACACCTTGTCTTTAATATAGCCCCACAAAACGGAGTCGCTAGTGTTCTGATCCGGAGAATATGACAGCCAATCGAGGCCCATGCCAGTGGGCCCTTGGTACCCCAGAGCCACAACGTGGTCCCCAAAGTGCTCCTCCGGGAAATCAAACACTCTCCTGCTTTGATGGGGTCGAACTAGGTCTTGCATGAACCACATTTTATTGAAACAAGAGTCACTTTGGATGATGGAAATGAAATCATCATCCGAAAACTTCACGTACCGTTCGGTAGTCACCGTGCCGTCAAGGAATATCGCACCGATTATTCCGTGGCTCGACATTGCACTCCAGTCACACGTTGAGAATGAAGAGACTTCTCGATCGCTAAATGTGGATCCTCAGTCCCTCAAATACGCCAATTTTGCTGACTTACGAACCCATCCAAAAGAAAGTGGGTTTCGTCGCTAAACCAAACACTAATCCGCATACTCACTTCCATCATTTCCCGCAGCCAACTACGCCGTTTGAACGCCCTAACGCAAACCTTTCAGCAGTTATGACGATTTTATTTCACATGGTTCAGTAATTGTCACCCTGTATCTTTGTTGACTTTCCTTGTAACACACATAGGCACTGACGCAATCACAGCCTGGTGATCACTATTACTCTCTTCTACATTACTGATTCGGAAGAGTCAAGTCTGTTCGTTTCTAGGTGGACAAGACGTTACTCCCAAGGGTTGGGTCTGTATAACCACGTACTCTAAGTGATTTTCGGACTGGACACACAGAAATCCCTGTCCCAGGCACCAGTCGCATTGCTCTCCTATTCTATAGCTGACACGCTGAACACTGCAATTTTTACAACAGTGAGAGCAGGGAATTTATTCAGGAAGCTCTGAAGGTTCTGTCTGAAGTGATTATGATGCATTTGTTCGTAGGTACACTCGACTCTTGCATCATTACATGGTCTTGTGGACTCGTGTTGCGAAATACTTTTGTCCGTTTTCGTCCGCAAACTACACTCCTGGAAATGGAAAAAAGAACACATTGACACCGGTGTGTCAGACCCACCATACTTGCTCCGGACACTGCGAGAGGGCTGTACAAGCAATGATCACACGCACGGCACAGCGGACACACCAGGAACCGCGGTGTTGGCCGTCGAATGGCGCTAGCTGCGCAGCATTTGTGCACCGCCGCCGTCAGTGTCAGCCAGTTTGCCGTGGCATACGGAGCTCCATCGCAGTCTTTAACACTGGTAGCATGCCGCGACAGCGTGGACGTGAACCGTATGTGCAGTTGACGGACTTTGAGCGAGGGCGTATAGTGGGCATGCGGGAGGCCGGGTGGACGTACCGCCGAATTGCTCAACACATGGGGCGTGAGGTCTCCACAGTACATCGATGTTGTCGCCAGTGGTCGGCGGAAGGTGCACGTGCCCGTCGACCTGGGACCGGACCGCAGCGACGCACGGATGCACACCAAGACCGTAGGATCCTACGCAGTGCCGTAGGGGACCGCACCGCCACTTCCCAGCAAGTTAGGGACACTGTCGCTCCTGGGGTATCGGCGAGGACCATTCGCAACCGTCTCCATGAAGCTGGGCTACGGTCCTGCACACCGTTAGGCCGTCTTCCGCTCACGCCCAAACATTGTGCAGCCCGCCTCCAGTGGTGTCGCGACAGGCGTGAATGGAGGGACGAATGGAGACGTGTCGTCTTCAGCGATGAGAGTCGCTTCTGCCTTGGTGCCAATGATGGTCGTATGCGTGTTTGGCGCCGTGCAGGTGAGCACTACAATCAGGACTGCATACGACCGAGGCACACAGGGCCAACACCAGGCATCATGGTGTGGGGAGCGATCTCCTACACTGGCCGTACACCTCTGGTGATCGTCGAGGGGACACTGAATAGTGCACGGTACATCCAAACCGTCATCGAACCCATCGTTCTACCATTCCTAGACCGGCAAGGGAACTTGCTGTTCCAACAGGACAATGCACGTCCGCATGTATCCCGTGCCACCCAACGTGCTCTAGAAGGTGTAAGTCAACTACCCTGGCCAGCAAGATCTCCGGATCTGTCCCCCATTGAGCATGTTTGGGACTGGATGAAGCGTCGTCTCACGCGGTCTGCACGTCCAGCACGAACGCTGGTCCAAGTGAGGCGCCAGGTGGAAATGGCATGGCAAGCCGTTCCACAGGACTACATCCAGCATCTCTACGATCGTCTCCATGGGAGAATAGCAACCTGCATTGCTGCGAAAGGTGGATATACATTGTACTAGGGCCGACATTGTGCATGCTCTGTTGCCTGTGTCTACGTGCCTGTGGTTCTGTCAGTGTGATCATGTGATGTATCTGACCCCAGGAATGTGTCAATAAAGTTTCCCCTTCCTGGGACAATGAATTCACGGTGTTCTTATTTCAATTTCCAGGAATGTATATTCAGAGAAATACCGCCATCATCATCGAGATTCTTTATTCTAGAACATGCAATAATACCATCGTTACGAAGCATCACGAAAAACGTTGTTAAATGTATACTGTTTACTTCCGGGTACAGTATTGTGTGAATAGCTTTTAATACTGTACTTTTTGCTTTGGAATCTTTTCATGATTTATAACCTAGCTGGCTTTTCTCTGGAATGCAGTGCATCATATGCAAGGTCGTACAATAATTCACAAACGAACGCTGCACTACTCTATGGGTTGCCAGGTTGCGTCATTGCAGTTTGTAAGTTCGCAATTTCATACCGGCTGCTATTAAGAAATACGAAAATGTGAATTTACAAACTGCAATGACGCATGCTGACAACCTTTGTTCCAGCAGCACCATGGGGTAGCGCAGCGTTCGTTTGTGAATTATTGTACGAGCATCAGTGTAGCCACAGCTGCTGAAGGGACTCGCCTGCAGTTTGTCACTTTAACCCAGTTTCTTTTTCTCAGGTACTTTTGATACGAAGTGAATTAAAACTGTATATGTTACTCCGCAAACTATTGTTTACTAACTTATTCCAAGTTTTTTGCGTAAATTTTAGTGCAAATCTTTTGTGTGAGGCTCTGGCAGTTCGGCGCGAGAGCGCTACAGAGACGTTCAACTAACTCCAAGTGCAGACGCAACAATACAGGTGTGTCATGGAGAGGTACAGAACCGATATTTCGAGAGAGTACTTTCGGGAAGAGTCTGACAAAATCATGGAGAGGTACAGAACCGATATTTCGAGAGAGTGATGCGAATACATAGAAAGATAGGTCCCTTATCATTTAGCTACAAAATAGCAGGTCAGCAACTGGAAGCAGTTAATTCCATAAATTATCTGGGAGTACGCATTAGGAGTGATTTAAAATGGAATGATCATATAAAGTTGATCGTCGGTAAAGCAGATGCCAGACTGAGATTCATTGGAAGAATCCTAAGGAAATGCAATCCGACAACAAAGGAAGTAGGTTACAGTACGCTTGTTCGCCCAATGCTTGAATACTGCTCAGCAGTGTGGGATCCGCACCAGGTAGGGTTGATAGAAGAGATAGAGAAGATCCAACGGAGAGCAGCGCGCTTCGTTACAGGATCATTTAGTAATTGCGAAAGCGTTACGGAGATGATAGATAAACTCCAGTGGAAGACTCTGCAGGAGAGACGCTCAGTAGCTCGGTACGGGCTTTTGTTGAAGTTTCGAGAACATACCTTCACCGAAGAGTCAAGCAGTATATTGCTCCCTCCTACGTATATCTCGCGAAGAGACCATGAGGATAAAATCAGAGAGATTAGAGCCCACACAGAAGCATACCGACAGTCCTTCTTTCCACGTACAATACGAGACTGGAATAGAAGGGAGAACCGATAGAGGTACTCAGGGTACCCTCCGCCACACACCGTCAGGTGGCTTGCGGAGTACGGATGTAGATGTAGTAGATGTACTTTCGGGAAGAGTCTGACAAAATATTACTTTCTCCCACATACATCTCGCGAATGGACCACGACGAGAAAACTGCAGAAACTAGAGTTAACACGGTACCTTACCGGCCATCATTCTTCCCATGCACCATTCGCGAGTGGATTAGGAAAGGGAGAATCTGTTAGTGGTACCATAAATACCCTCCGCCAATCACCAAAAGTTGGTTTGAGGAGTATTGATGTGAATTTACGAGGGTGAGCCAAATGAAAACCTTAAATACTTTTTAAATATTATTTATTCTGTAGAAGTGGTACAAAGCTGTATCACTTTTCAACATAATCTCCCCCACGCTCAATGCAAGTCCTCCAGCGCTTAAAAAGTGCATCAATTCCTTCAGAAAAAAATTCTTTTGGTAGTCCGCGCAACCACTCATGCAACGCGTGGCGTACCTCTTCATCAGAACGGAACTTCTTTCCTTCCATTGCGTCTTTGAGTGGTCCAAACATATGGAAATCACGAGGGGCAAGGGCTGGTGAGTATGGTGGATGAGGAAGTGGTTGGTAGAAGTGAACCCAGGTTTCGTCCTCAGTAACTTTTCTTGCAAGGAAGCCATCACCTTCTCATTCAAAGCGCCGAAGAAGTTCTTCACAAGCATCAAAACGTCGTACTCTCATTTCAGGAGTCAGCTGCCGTGGCATCCATCTTGCAGATACTTTGTGATAGACCTACCTATAAATCAATAAATTTCATTAAAATGTATAAACAACAACTCAAAGGAACAACTGTCAACTCTGTTAATGAAGCACGTGAGATAGTATTTTAGAAAATGCATAGTCCTACCTCTGGTTCTTCAATTGGAGTCAGACATTTTGCCTTGTTGTCTGTCTTTCTCCTCCGCTTGCATTTGTTCCCATAATCTGTTAAGACAGGTAGAGCAAGAAGTTCATTCACCTCTGAACGACTTTCTGAATCATTTAATGCTGGCTCCAGATTCTCTTCTGCAGGTTTTTCTGTCAGCTTTGATATTGCTATTGCCTCATCAGTCACAGCGGCAGGATTAAATGGAGATATCCCAGTCTTCCTAAAAGCTGATATGATGGTCTCAGGACTGAAAGCACTGTAGGAAGCAAGTTTCAACAATTTGTGGAAATCATATCTGTTGGGTCTGAGACCTGAATTCTTGACCATGTAGCCATTTAAAGATTTTCCCCGTGATCTTTTAAGTTGTCTATATACCCCTACATCCAATGGTTGCAGAATGTCAGTAGTGTGAGAAGGAAATTTCAGAAGAAAGATCTGGTTCTTCCTGGCCAGATCAATGACCTCCTCCGAGATATGGGATCCATTAGAATCCTTTACTAAAATTATAGGTTTTGCAGGAGGTATACATTGTATGAAATGATTGAACCGTTACAGAAAAAGTTCTCCATTTATCCACCCTTTTGGTGATAGTTTCACAATGGAGCCAGAAATTACGTCTTTCAAAAGATTTTCTGACATTCGAACACCCTTAAATAGTACCATAGGTGGTATCCAGTGACCACTAGCATTGACACAGGCAAGCAATGTGTGATTTTCATCTCGATCAGCATATGTTCTGCTATATACATACTTTTTGCCAATTGTTGTAACGATCTTGGATGTTTTCACCACATATGAGAGCCCTGTCTCATCTCTTCCGTACTAGATTCGGACGATCTTGAACTCTTAGATCTGTGAGTAACGCTTCTAATTTTTGATAAAAGTAATTATTGACCTATTTCTCAGTGAAGATCAATAAGCAGCTACATTTCCAGGCACTCTTAAGGTAAGCCCATAACGTGTTTTAAAATCTTTCCACCAACTGCCCCTTGCAGCTTGTTCTTCTTGATTGAAGGGATTTTTCATACCAGTTGCTGTAGCTAGCTTATATGCCAGTTTTCGAATCTGAATAAAAGTCAATCCGAATCCTAATTCCTGCATGGAAAGTGTGTAATTGCATATTCTTTGTTCCATTTGTACAGGTAAAGGAAACGGTTTCAGGAAGGCCTATAAATTCACCTTCAGTCCTGCTAAGAAAGTCTTTCAGGGTAGACCGTAGCACAACACATTGCTTTGATGCCTTGTAAATTGAGTACTTCTCATCTTTTACCAACCTTGCTGCTCTAATAATATTTTGGTTGGCATATTTGCGATACTTTGAGAGGCGTCTAACATGCAGAAGAAATAAAGTGGTTAAGTTCGTGATAGCTTGGTTAATTCGTGACATGTAAATTTAATATATAATCTGGTTTAAAATGAAGTGCTCTATCTATACCACGGACCTGCTATTACAAATAATTAAATATCCAATTTTAAATGCATTTATTACCCAGTAATTGTGAAGACTGTCTAGGGTGGCGCAAGATGGCAGTTGAAGTGCTAAGATTTTTACTAGCGCAGCTAACGCTATGACGTTTAAACTAACGAAAGCAAAAACCCAAACCTTAATCAGAAAAATTGATTTATATCACACAAACAACTGTGCAAAATCAAAAAAAGTTACGTTGTTAATATGAGGAGTAACCGGCACTTTGAAAATACGTGGGATTCTGCAGCGCGAAAGCGGAAGACAACTTCCCCCAACGGAAGAAAACTCTCTGGGCTGCCAAGGCCGCTGGTACTGCGGCGTCAAATGCTGCAGAGGTAGGGGACATGTGCAGCTGTATGTGGGTAAGCGACTGGTTGATAAATCCGTGAAGAGGAATCAACAAAGAATGACGAAATAAGCAATTCCACGAACTTACCAAGGATTACCCTACTGATACTGCGACGGTGTGTGTGCATCTGCACTACGCTGCCACCTACAGGCCATTGTGCGCGCTGTTTGTAGCACTCTTACCAACTTACAGGATAAGGGCGCGAAATTTCGATTTATTATTGCAAATTTAAGGTTTTCATTTAACTCACCCTCGTGGATGTGTTATTACAAATATGATTTTGGTGGGTGCTAGGGTTTAACGTAATCATTCATGTACTCAAGTTAGTTGGTCGGCTTTTAGTGGTTGTAAGAACATAGAACGTAACTTATAACCTTGGTAGTACTTCAAAACATTACGCCACATTTCTACAATGACGTGTGTTTTTACGGTGATTCAATATGGCTGACTGATGTATTCACATCACTTCACTCCAGTGACTTCCTTCAGCAGTGGATTGTTACATGACCGTCAGGTACGTTCTACACCAGGTAACGCGTTCCAAAGGTAGAAGATTGCTCTTCTAAGGTGAAGAGACTAATATTTTTTACATTGTGTTGCATATCAGGGTGTGACTCCAAGGGAACGTTATGACACCTTCAGGCTGCATTCAAGGTCGGGACTCGCAGAAGGGCCCTTGCCCTAGTCGGAAACTTCAGCCAGTGCTATTCAGGCAGAAGTCACAACCTGCAGCAATATTTCTATTAATGCATACCCCATGACCTAGTTTCCAAATTTACCACCTTGATGTGTAAGAACGGATGTGAAATATGAATGGCTTAGCCATGGTCAAATAGATGAATGCATAATGACTCTCTTATTCTGCAAAAGGTCCGCGGCTCGTGGTCTTGCGGTGGCGTCCTCGCTTCCCGGCTGGGTCGGGGATTTTCTCTGCCTCGAGATGACTGGGTGTTGTATGTCTTTCATCATCATTTCATCCTCATTCACTCGGAAGTCGCCGTGGTGGCGTTAAAGAACTTGTGGAGCCGCGGCCGAACCGCCCCGCGAGGGGCTCCCGGCCACCAGTGCCATGCGCTCATTACATTACATTCTGCAAAAGGAATAATCTGTGCTTTAACAACACTTCCTGGCAGATGTAACTGAACGCCCATTCAGGAACTGAAAAAGAACTTCTTGCTTTCGCGACTGCTTTCCGATCAATTCATCCACAAGAGCGCTTTTCGCCACTGAATTTATAGCTGCAATTAATTATTCTGCACCCGTGGTCTAGGGCTATACCCGATTCACACGCCGGGCGAGATGGTTATACCTGTTCCCGTCTCTATCGTTACGCTGCGAAAGGTTCCTTGTTTGTCCTCAAATGGTTCAAATGGCTCTGAGCATTATGGGACTTAACATCTATGGTCATCAATCCCCTGTTTGTCCTCAGTGGCGTGAGAGTCGTTATGAGCGTCACAATTGTTTGTCTCTCGGCGTCTCGTGTTTGTGATTCCATTTTGACGCGGCGGTGTCTAGCACCGTGATGTCGTCCACGGTTCCCAGGACATTCCACTCACAGGTACCGTCAGGGGAATGGGGTCCCGCAGGGCTCAGTATTGAGAGTCTTTATTTTTAGTGGCCATTAGCGGTCTAGCAGCAGCTGTGGGTCCACCCGTCTCCCGTTTCTGTATGCAAAAGACTTTTGCATTTCCTACTGCTCTTCCAGTACTGGTTTTTCTGAGTGGGAGTCATCCATAAGGTGCAGTCATGGGCTCTAACCCGCAGCTTCCAGTCGCGAAGTCGTGCGTCATGCAGTTTTGCCGGAGTCACACCATTCATCCGGAACCATAATTTCACCTTGATGACGCTCCACTCACTGTAGTGGAAACATATCGGTTATTAGGACTGGTGTTCGCCACCCGATCGACTTGGCTTCCTCATCTTCGTCAACTCAAGCGAAAGTGCTGGCAGCACCTTAATGCCTTCTGTTGCCTCAGCAACACCAACTGAGGTTCACATCGCTCTTCACTCCTGCGGCTATAAAAAACACTTCTTCAGTCCCGCCTTGACCATGGGAGTCTCGTTCATGGTTTGGTGGCGCCCTCAGCGTTGCGATTCCTAATCCCAGTGCACCACTGTGGGGTTCGACAAGCAACAGGATCTTTTAGGACGAGTCTGGTGATCGGCATACTGACGGAGGCTGGAGTCCCTCCATTGCAGGTAAGGCGCCGACAATTGCTCGCCGGTTAACTCGCGCACAATCGTAGCTCTCCTGAGCATCCAAGTTACCACCTTCTTTTCCCAACCACGGCAGCTTATCCCCCGCATCGGCGGCTCGGGTCAGGGATTATCATCACTGTTTGCGTCCAATGCCTTCCTTTATCACCTCAGCACCGGGTCCATTCACGAACACCTCCATGGTGTATACCTAGGCCGCAGCTTCGGCTCGACTTTTCGCATGGCCCTAAGAACACAGCTCCTCCTAAGGCTCTTCGCTATTACTTTCTCTCGATTCCTGACGCGTCGCAGGACTCTGAAGTAGTCTACACCGGCGGATATAACGTTGATGGTCAAATTGGCTTCACCTATGCTCATGCAGGACGTACTGAACAGCGCTCCTTGCTGGATGGCTGCAGTTTTGACACTACAGAAGCTGGTGGCCATATCCCATGCTTTTGAGAATATCCAATCCTAGCCCAGTGTGTCCTTACTTGCCTGTATTGACTCTTGAGCAGCTTACAGGCTACTGACCAGTGCTACCCTAGCCATACTTTGGCAGCAACCATCCAGAAGTCTATCTATGCCCTGGAATGGTCCAGTTGTTCAGTGGTGTTTCTTTGGACCCTGGGACATATTGGAATCCCAGGAAATGAGCTTGCTCACAAGCTGACCAGGCTACTCGGAAACAGTTTCTGGAGATGACCATCCCTGAAACTGACATGCACTCGATATTACCCCACAACGTTTTTCAAATTTGGGATATGGAGTGGCATAATATAGGTATGCCCAATAAACTGCATACCATAAAGGTGACTATGGGTGTGTGGAAGTCGTCTCACAGTGACTCGGTGGTCCTCTGCTAACGCCGCCTCAGCCATGCTTGGATAATCTACGGCTACCTCCTCTACCGTGAAGAACCGCGGCAGCCGGTTGATGGTGGCCCTCATTCTGTTGCAGTGTCCTATTTTGGCTGCTCTGTGACGGAATCTTCACTTACTGGACTCGTTACCTTTACTTTTAGGTGACAACGGCTGATCGGCTGATTCAGTTTATCGTTCTAAGTTTTAGCATATGTCGTTTATATATCTCTGTTCTCTACCCTAGTGCTTTTAGGCTGGAGGTTTTAATGTGTAGCAGAGAAGCTGGCATATCTTTTTTTATTCTCGTGGTCAGCCAGCCATGGTCATCTGCTCTCTTGTTTTATTCATTTCAACCTGTTTCTTGCGTCTCTCTGTGGTTTCCTTGTCTAATTTTGTCCATTTTTGTGTTTGTTGCCCTTCTGTAGTTCTTGTGGTTTTCTCTTTTGTGCAGGTTTTGTGCTGCAAGTTTTTTTAATTCTTTCCCTTGTGGTCTTGTTTTATAGGAACAAGGGACCAATGACCAAGCAGTTTGGTTCCTCCCCTCCGTCCCTCCTCCCCTTAAACCAACCACCAAAACTTAAGTGGTGCCTAGCGGCTGTAGGTTGGACGAACGACGCGATCGCTTCTTCTTATCGGACTCCCTCGGTAACTTCAAGTTCTGTAAATGCACGGCAATTCTTCCCATTGTGGTCTGTAACTATCGATGTCCGGTGACGGTAGATAAGACGTGGCGGCTCAACTCCTCCAAAAAAAACTCCAATGCATGTCTGTCATTTTCTGTCTTGAAGCTAGTATTTGTCGGTGCTGCCCATTTCACAGTAGTTGACTGCTACGTGGCATATGCTCTGTCAGCTACTTGCAGTAATTTATCCAACGGTTGTCCTTCATACGTTATTCAAGTCAACTGTACTTGAGACGAAAGCTAAAGTCGCCAGGCGTATAGCAGCAGCTCATTAGATATCTCGCTATTGCTCGCAAATATCTGAAAAGTCCAACGCGTTTCTGTCCCCACGTTTTCCCTTGTAAAGCACTGGTGAAAGCCCATTTCGTGCAGCGAGTTATTAGCGAGGTCTTTAGCGCGACGTATGCTTGTTGATCAGGTGGGAGAAGAATCACATCGCAAACTATTTCGTCGCTCTCTGGTCCAAATTGCTAATTGCGAGCGTAAATTGTTCACGGCCTTCTGCGATCCGTTGTTGTGCGAAAATGTTTCCCAAGAATGCAAACCATATGTACCACTGGTGTACGTAAATGGAGATGCGCTTTAGGCGCTGCGCAATTGACAGTAACGAATTGACATGCGGAAAATTTTCAGCTCGGGTGTGCACTCGCCATGCGGCCGTTGTCTTGCTGTCGTTTCTCTGCGTTGACAGTTACAAAACTTCAATCTCTTGTTGCAGCTCCGCGATCCCGTCACTATTGGCTTGCAAAAAATTATTTGCGCCGTCCGTGCTTAAGGGATGTTATCCGAAAAACGTTATTGCGACTTAAATCGTTCTTGTTTTCGGCGTCACCTATTATGTAGGTCAGAAATCAGACCCACATAATCTTTGTGGCATTTGTTTAGTAGGCTTACAATTGGAAGCAACTGTTCTAAAGAAAAACAAAGACTAAACATCCAACACTCAAAATCAGTTACTCTTCCAAGGAATAAAAAAAAATGCACTTCATTGGTCGGTCTCTTGTTCCCACAGAAGCATCGAAGAACAGGATCAGCTGGATAAATACCAGATGGTCAACTTAGCGAAATGGGTGGACGGATGGGTGGTTGGTTGGAAGAGAAAGGTGGGGAAACAGAAAGAGAGAGAGAGATTTTAATCTCTCAACCAAGAAACGATAGCACACAGCAGGCAAAAGTCTACATTGGCAGCTACAAACGATTACTGTGGACTTCCCCCAAAACACTCGCCTATATTCAAATTTGCTTGTAATGCATGAGCTGTCAGTGTACTCGGTAATTACCATACGATGCTAATTCGACATTCACTCACTGTCGATACTCTATTTGCAGGCATTAGAATTGTGACCATCAGCATAGCATTTACGGCATGGTGGCAGCTGGCATCGTCATAAGGATGGAACGCCGAGTTCAGCGACCAACTGCAGCTACTCTCATCATCTCCTGAGCTCCTGCCCACAGTAAATTCTTACAGATCCTCTGAACACAAATTCTGATGTAAATTTTTATCAAAATTATACAGATATTCGGCGAATCATTTTCAGCATTTCATTTCTTTCTGTGTTTCTATGTATGTGAAAGAAGTTTCAACAAATGTAATAGGCCACTATAAGAAGCTTCATTCTGATATTTCTAATATTGATTTGGATTAAAAAAATTACCAGGTATTGAATAACTGTCATAAGGCGTCACGTAATTTTAGGCATATGACTGCCTTCATCTAAATCATATTTCTTGTTTCTACCATCTGCCTGGCCCTTAGCTGCAGTTATCGGAATCGGTTTATAATCAACACCCTCATTACAGATTCTGAAAAATGCAATTTACAAGAGGTTTCAGTTTAGCGACTTATAGAGAAAGAAGCAGATTCCATTAGATCGACAAATACGGCGGCAATTGTTGATTTCTGATTTACTTGGAGAACAACATCCTTTCTAGGGTTTTACTCTCACGTTAAAATGACTGTTTCTTATGTAGTGTCGTATGTGCAAACTTAGCTTACCACTTAGCGCGCAAATGGACAAAACATCTGAACTGTCTCCTGAAGCCCAGGGTGTCAAACAGACATTCTAGATAAATATGATCTTGGCTCTGTATGGCAACTAATATCAGGTGCGGATCGTAACAAAAATCATTAGAAATGCTGCTGTCACATACCTGGAATGCACGAATTAATAAAACTGAAAGTTTGGGGTCTATTCTAGAAAGATAACACGGCTATTCCCCTTTTTTCCACATAATTTATCAACTGTCGCTTTCAGGGGTCAAGTGATAACAATCATGTTCAATTACTTTTGACACTTAATAACAAAATACTTGGGTTCGAACTTGAATAATAAATTATTCACAACCGATACAAAAAAAAAGTGTGTGAATTCCTAAGGGACCAAACTGCTGACGTAATCGGTCCCTAGACTTACACACTACTTAAACTAACTTAAATATGCTAGGAACAACACACACACACCCATGCCCAAGGCAGGAAACGAACCTCCGTTGGAGGGGCCGCACAATCCGTGACATGGCGACTCAAACCGCGCGGCTATTCTGCGCAGTCCGATACAAAAGATTTACATGTTTGCACCTGTTACTGTCATTCAAGGTAGTCATCAGCGATATGTAGAACCCGTTGCCAGCGATGTGGAAGGCCTAGTGTACCGTTAGCAGAGCCTGTTCTGTTGATGGTGCGAATGGAGCGGTCTAAAGTTATGGTGATTCTCGTGTACGACGGTGATGGTGTTTTCCTAAAGCATTATGTTCCTCCACGGCAGACCGTGAAGGCACAGTACTACTGTTCGTTTTTGGGGCATCACCTGCGACCAGCGTTTCGATAGAAGCAGCGACAGTTTCTGTGCAACACACTCATCATTTGGCACGGACGCATACAGTGCAAGCTGTGGCTCCTATGTTCGGTCAATGGGACTGGGAAGTACTGTACCATCCACCATACTCCTCAGTCTTAATTCCTTGTGACTTTGATTTGATTCTCAAATAGAGGAACCATATCGTGGCATTCGCTTCAGAACTGTTCCAGAGATTCGACTGCTACATCCGCACCATCAACAGAACAGGCTCTGCTAACGGTATACTATGCCTTCTACATCGCTGGCAACGGGATCTACACAACGCTGCTGACTACTTTGAAGGACAGTAACAGGTGCAAACATGTAACCCTTTTGCATCGGTTGTGAATAAATAGATACCACTACTTAAGTTCCAATCATCGTATTTAAGTCTAGGACATAGTGGAATGATGATTATTCAAATCTTTATCTCTACACATGACAATTTTTTATCACAGGAAAGAATGATCATTAAAAAATCCTCATTAGCTCATTTAAATCTACGTTGTCGTAGCTGATCAATGCACTGAGTTGGTGGAAAATAAATTTACTTTTCGAACCAATGAAAAAAACTCATGTACTCAATGTGAGGGTAGGTTAGTTCCCTTGCTTTTGACATTCAATGGTCAAAGTGTATGCAAGTTGGAGTGAGCAAAATCTAGACTCATCATTCACGGTGGCCTAATGCACGATGGTACTTTACCATCTGCAAAGGCGTTGCCTCTGTGCTGGATCTGAAACGCTAATCCCTACTCTGACCTTGACTGACTTCACTCAGTCTCAACTTTCCTGCATTCCGTAGAACTTTTATCTTGTCCTAGTCAAAATAATGGCTACTGCACACTCGCTATGGGTCGGAGCGACATGTACAATTTCTTTGCCATCAAAAATTCCCGCAGGAATAATTAACTACCACTTTGGTATCTGTCGCCACGATACGTGAAGCGTATCGTCCTCACTTCACCTAAAGCAAAGTTCTCAACGCTCTCGCTTATTTCCACCGACTTGTACGGTCCGCCACGAGACAAGAGAGAGAGAGAGAGAGAGAACCTTAATTTTAGGTCTCAAAATGCTTTTATATTATGGGGACCTTATCACAGTGTAGCGTCTGCGACCCCAAGTATGGCTTCAGCCAATCACCGTCTTGCAAGAGGTGCATACATTTTAATTTTTCTTGCTGGGTCACAGCCTAGCCCTGTTAATGACGTGCAGCCACTTACCCTCGGTCCCAGTCTTATTTACGTTAAAAGACATAATGTATTGTTCTGGCCTTATCCCTTTCTGTGCTGAAGCTCGCCGTTCTCTTGCTAAATGGGATTTCTATGATATCATTAACCATATGCTCGTTTCGTTTCCAAAATGTGTTTTACTTTAAATTGTTCCTTCATGCCAGTCCGTATATTGGTAGATATAGTTTTGTTAGTTTTCGGTACATGAGATTAACTGCAACTGCCATTTGTTGATATAATGCAATTATTATTTTTTTAGGATCTCATTCTATATCGTCCTGTCGTTATGGATCAAGATCTTGTAAGATCCTTAAATCCAAACGCCTTACAGCAGTTTCTGTACAAAAACTTACCTACACTTAGTGCATACATAGTACGATCACCTCATGATCGCCGTTTCTAACATGGTTTCCAGAGATGGCAACTTAAATATTTTGAGACTTTGATTCCTTACAAGAACAGTCAGATGATAATTTGTGTTCTTACATGGCTCCATACGCGATAAAGCATAAATAATGAGTACATAAATAATATGATCACTCAATGATTGGTGTTTCTACTGACGTTGAGTAATCGTATTACACGGTCATCCAATGATTAATGTTTATTAAAATGTTCCCATCGTGGTATACTGCATATATTAAGTGATCACATAGTACGATCACCTGAAGAGCAGAGTTTCTCAAGCAATTTCCGTACACCGTGTACCACTTATAAAGGGTGTTACAAAAAGCAACGGCCAAACTTTCAGGAAACATTCCTCACACACAAATAATGAAAAGATGTTATGTGGACATGTGTCCGGAAACGCTTAATTTCCATGTTAGAGCTCATTTTAGTTTCGTCAGTATGTACTGTACTTCCTCGATTCACCGGCAGTTGGCCCAATTGAAGGAAGGTAATGTTGACTTCGGTGCTTGTGTTGACATGCGACTCATTGCAATACAGTACTAGCATCAAGCACATCAGTACGTAGCATCAACAGGTTAGTGTTCAACACGAACGTGGTTTTGCAGTCAGTGCAATGTTTACAAATGCGGAGTTGGCAGATGCCCATTTGATGTATGGATTAGCACGGCGCAATAGCCGTGGCGCAGTACGTTTGTATCGAGACAGATTTCCAGAACGAAGGTGCCCCGACAGGAAGACGTTCGAAGCAATTGATCGGCGTCTTAGGGAGCACGCAACATTCCAGCCTATGACTCGCGAATGGGGAAGACCTAGAACGACGAGAACACCTGCAATGGACGAGGCAATTCTTCGTGCAGTTGACGATAACCCTAATTTCAGCGTCAGAGAAGTTGCTGCTGTACAAGGTAACGTTGACCACGTCACTGTATGGAGAGTGCTACGGGAGAACCAGTTGTTTCCATACCATATACAGCGTGTGCAGGCACTATCAGCAGTTGATTGGCCTCCACGGGTACACTTCTGCGAATGGTTCATCCAACAATGTGTCAATCCTCATTTCAGTGCAAATGTTTTCTTTACGGATGAGGCTTCATTCCAACGTGAACGAATTGTAAATTTTCACAGTCAATATGTGTGGGCTGACGACAATCGGCACGCAATTGTGCAATCACGTCATCAACACAGATTTTCTGTGAACGTTTGGGCAGGCATTGTTGGTGATGTCTTGATTGAGCCCCCATGTTCTTCCACCTACGCTTAATGGAGCATGTTATCATGATTTCATACGGGATACTCTACCTGTGCTGCTAGAACATGTGCCTCACCTCAACCCTCTTGACTTCATTTATGGGGGCATTTGAAAGCTCTTGTCTACGCAACCCCGGTACCAAATGTAGAGACTCTTCGTGCTCGTATTGTGGACGGCTGTGATACAATACCCCATTGTCCAGGGCTGCATCAGCACATCAGGGATTCCATGCGACGGAGGGCATTTTGAACGATTTCTGTATCAAAGTGTTTGGAGTCACGCTGGTACGTTCTGTTGCTGTGTGTTTCCATTCCATGATTAATGTGATTTGAAGAGAAGTAATAAAATGAGATGGAAAGTAGGCGTTTCCGGACACATATTCACATGACATATTTTCTTTCTTTGTGTGTGAGGAACGTTTCCTGAAAGTTTGGCCGTACCTTTTTGTAACACCCTGTATAGAGGATGTAAATAGTACGATCACCTAATAGAGCTTCTGACATGGTTAAAGTACACAGATCACCAGTAATGTGTGGTTACGTAGTGTGATGATTATTAGCGCTTCCTATATTGTTTCCATACATAGCAGGCTACATATTTTGATTGCTCTTTACTGCTATACCTAACATATAGTGTTTTTCACACTGTTCCTGGGTCTAGTGAAGCAGGGGATACAACCCGTTGGCTTTGACCAATGACGTCATACATTAGTCATAGATAGTAATGTCTTCACTTCGAGGCACAGATAATAAAACAGTTCTGTGTTCCGGATACGCGCTATCATTGTACATTAAAATTATTCGCAATGATATTGAGGTAATTTGGAGTATTAGTTTGTTATTGCAGAACAATTTATACTGTCCTATTTTCGTTTATACGAATGGATTTGTCTGTTTGTAGGTATGTAATTTTCGTTACTGTCTGTCTAGGCGAGCTTCAGTTATTCCTCGATATTTCCGTGTGGTAAGTTCACGTTTCCATTTGCTTCTTTCACTGTATTTCACTATTTTGACATTGCGTAATAGAAATTTCTCAGCTGTCGATATTCTTTCGTTTCCCAGCACTAGTCTCAGTACAACATTTTCGAATGTGTACTTGCTATATCACAGGCGAAACCCCTTGTCACAACTGAAATTTGCATCCCGTCCCTCACTTCGCATTTACACTCACGACACAGCTAAAATTTGTATCCCGTCCTTCACTTCGCCTTTACACCGACACTATATATGTCAATTGGCGAAAAAGATACAAATGTTGCGTATAGCTATATAGCTCGAGTAACGAATGGGATGATAGTATTAGCGTCCAAGGCAACAAGAAAACTGTATCCCATAGTGAAGTTCGGGTTACGAATTTTACATGTGTCGTCTTCTTGTCTCCGTGTAGTTCAGTTGTGGTACAGGTTGCAAATGTAACTTACGTCTATTTCCACCTTTTCATTACCAGTGTAAATATATAGAGGTCAACCGAAGTCTGGTATACATATATTACATACGTAGGTCCTTCTGTCATCACTAGTACCGATATGTACGTAAGAAAGGACTGTTGGTAACAGCGGAGACGAAATAAACAACATATCTACAATTTGTATCCCGTGTTACACTTACAGTTTACTGAAGCGGAGCATACATCGTTCAAGTGAATAACAGGACAGCAATGCTAGTTGAAACTAAGAAATCGACGTACGCTGAACTTTATTGCTTAAGTGCAGTACGGGACACAAGTAATAATAATTATAATTATAATTATAATTATTATTATTATTATTATTATTGTTATTATTATTATTGTTATTATTACCTGTATCCCGTACTGCACTTAAGCAACACAGTTCTAAAGAGTTTCGAGATACAACTGACATACATGTAACGTGATGTATTCTTTGCTAGTAATATATTTCATTCATTTCTTTCCATTGTATTTTGCGGAGAAATACTAAAGATACAAACACGCGGTATCGTTAACGTGAAAATGCTTCTGGCCCTTATATATGTAAAGTACAGTTTTTCTCTTTTGCATTCCTTTGTTTTTGTACATTCTTCTCAGCTCTCTCATCTTTGTAATACATACTCTCTGGCCAATTCTGACGTCATTGGTCAAAGCTGACGGGTTGTATCCCCTGCTAAACTAGACCCCAGTTCCTGTACAAGGCAGACTACCTATATCGAGTGCTTAGACAGTACATTCGCTTGATGATTACTGCTTCTTATGTGCTTTCCTTAGATGGAAGACCAAATATATTGAGTGTTTGAATAGTACTATCACATAACGAATAGTGTCTCTTAAGAAGTTTCCATGCAACAATCATATTTTTCCAGGTGCAGCACATATATATTTGGAAAAATGTATGACACAGTGATGTCCTGTAAGAATTATTTATTAGGGCCAGTTTGGGTCATTGCTATCTTCATAGTACTGTAATGAGAAACCGGAAGGAAAACGCAATGTAACATTGAAACAGAATACAAAACACAATGAGATTACACACTCATCTTCAAATACTTAGGAAAAAATTGCAATCACAACATTACGCAATGCGAGATGCCTTTAATAGGTTCCACAACGAAACATTGACTCGAAATTTGGTAAAAAATCCGAAGAAATTCTGGTCGTATGTAGAGTACACAAGCGGCAAGACGCAGTCAATACCTTCGCTGCGCACTGCCGATGGTACTGTTACCGACGACTGTGCCGCTAAAGCGGAGTTATTTAACGCAGTTTTCCGAAATTCCTTCACCAGGGAAGATGAATGGAATATTCCAGAATTTGAAACACGAATAGCTGATAGCGTGAGTTTCTTAGAAGTAGATACCTTAGGGGTTGCGAAGCAACTCAAATCGCTTGATAGGGCAAGTCTTCAGGTCCAGATTGTATACCGATTAGGTTTCTTTCAGATTACGCGGATACAATAGCTCCCTACTTAGCAATCATATACAAACGCTCGCTCACCGATAGATCTGTACCTACAGATTGGAAAATTGCGCAGGTCGCACCAGTGTTTAAGGGTAGTAGGAGTAATCCATCTAACTACAGACCTATACCATTGACGTCTGTTTGCAGAAGGTTTTGGGGCATATACTGTATTCAAACATTATGAATCACGTCGAAGGGAACGATCTATTGATATGTAATGACCATGGTTTCAGAAAACATCGCTCTTGTGCAACGCAGCTAGGTTTTTATTCGCACGAAGTAATGGCCGCTATCGACAGGGGATCTCAAGTTGATTCCGTATTTCTAGATTTCCGGAAAGCTTTTGACACCGTTCCTCACAATCGACTTATAATCAAGTTGCGGGCCTATGGGGAATCGTCTCAGTTGTGCGACTGGATTCGTGATTTCCTGTCAGGAAGGCCGCAGTTCGTAGTAATAGACGGCAAATCATCGAGTAAAACTGAAGTGATATCAGGTGTTCCCCAGGGAAGTGTCCTGGGACCTATGCTGTTCCTGATCTATATAAAAGACCTGGGTGACAATCTGTGCAGGTCCCTTAGGTTGTTCGCAGATGATGCTGTAATCTACCGTCTAGTAAGATCATCCGAGACCAGTATCAGTTGCAAAGCGATTTAGAAAACATTGCTGTATGGTGCGGCAGGTGGCAGTTGACACTAAATAACGAAAAGTGTGAGGTGATCCACATGAGTTCCAAACGAAATCCGTTGGTATTCGATTACTCGATAAATAGTACAATTCTCGAGGCTGTCAATTCTACTGAAGTACCTGGGTGTTAAAATTACGAACAACTTCAGTTGGAAAGACCACATAGTTAATATTGTGGGGAAGGCGAGCCAAAGGTTGCGTTTCATTGGCAGGACACTTAGAAGATGCAAAAAGTCCACTAAAGAGACAGCTTACACTACACTCGTTCGTCCTCTGTTAGAATATTGCTGCGCGGTGTAGGATCCTTACCAGGCGGATTGACGGAGGACATCGAAAGGGTGCATAAAAGGGCAGTTCGTTTTGTAATATCACGTAATAGGGGAGAGAGTGTGGCAGATATGATACGCGAAATGGCATGGAAGTCATTACAGCAAAGACTTTTTCGTCACGTCGAGATCTTTTTACGAAATTTCAGTCACCAACTTTCTCTTCCGAATGCGAAAATATTTTGTTGAGCCCAACCTACATATGTAGGAATGATCATCAAAATAAAATAAGATAAATCAGAGCTCTAACAGAAAGGTTTAGGTGTTTGTTTTTCCCGCGCGCTGTTGGGGAGTGGAATGGTAGAGAGATAGTATGATTGTGGTTCGATGAACCCTCTTCCAAGCACTTAAATGTGAAATGCAGAGTAGCCATGTAGATGTAGATGTAGACATGTCATACATGTCTCTATATACGAAGAAAAACATGATTACAGTAAAAATGTGTGAAACAGGTAACATAATTTTCCAGTAATAGAGAAATATAGTTCGATGCAGTGGCTGTCAAGTTTGCACTCAACAAGCCAAAAGACCGAAGATCATACAGACAAAGTTGGTACATGTGGATGGTAGCACAGAACTATTTTTACCTAATACTAGGTCCCACGTTGGTATAAAATTACAAGAGTATAATGGCCATGTTCAACGTAGGGATTGTTTTTCCCATGACCAAAATAGATGTACAAGGCGAACATATTCCTTATTTATAAGTCATTCAACCATATTACAGAAAAACTGTGCACAAACACAAGAATAAGGTATAAGACACAAACTGAAGCTGCATCACATTGCAGATACACAAGAAGTACAGTAAATAGATTCAATATTCCGTGACAAGTCATTGAAAATATAATTCAAGAAATAATGAAGAGGAAAAATACAATGAAATTAAATGTGAAAGGTGTCCTCTGTACTTATTTTGAAAGTCAAGATGTCAAACCAAGCTTCATGAAAGTGAAAATAAACCTCATATGTCATAAGTAGCTCAATAATTAAACATAATAAGTCCAATGTAATGAAGTCACGTGAAGGAATACAGCATCACATACTTCTTAAGTACATAACATTACAAAGAGACTATAGTACTTAAGCTGTTAAGTACCTTGTGTGCATTGTGCTGCCACCTACTGCCAGGTACCCCATATCAGCGATCTCAGTAATCATTAGACATTGTGAGAGTGCAGAAGGGGACGCTCCGCGGAACTCACGAACTTCGAACGTGGTCAGGTGATTGGGTGTTACTTGTATCATACGTCTGTACTCGAGATTTCAACACTCCTAAACATCCCTAGGTCCAATGTTTCCGATGTGATAGTGAAGCGGAAACGAGAACGGACACGTACAGCACAAAAGAGTACAGGCCGACCTCGTCTGTTGACTGACAGAGACCGCCAACAGTTGAAGAGGGTCGTAATGTGTAATAGGCAGACATCTATCCAGACCATCACACAGGAACTCAAAACTGCGCCAGGGTCCACTGCAAGTACTATGATAGGCGGGAGCGAGAAAACTTGGACTTAATGGTCGAGCTGATGCTCATAAGCCACACATCGCGCCGGTAAATGCCAAACGACGCCTCGCTTGGTGTTACGAGCTTAAACACTGGACGATTGAACAGTGGAAAAATGTTGTGTGGAGTGACGAATCACGGTACACAGTGTGGCAATCCGATGGCAGAGTATGGTACGGCGAATGAATGGTGAACGTCATCTGCCAGAGTGTGTAGTGCCAACAGTAAAATTCGGAGGCGGAGGTGTTATGATGTGGTCGCGTTTTTCATGGAGGTGCCTTGCACCCTTTGTTGTTTTGCGCGGCAATGTCGCAGCACAGGCCTACATTGATGTTTCAAGCAACTTCTTGCTTCCTACTGTTGAAGAGCAATTCGGGAATGGCGATCGAGGGCCTGTTCATAATGCACGGCCTGTGGCGGAGTGGTTACACAACAGTAACATCCCTCTAATGGACTGGCCTGCACGGAGTCCTGACCTGAATCCTATAGGACACCTTTGGGATGTTTTTGAACGCCGACGTCGTGTCGGGCCTCACCGACCGACGTCGATATCTCTCCCCAGTGCAGCACTCCGTAAAGAATGGGGTGCTATTGCCCAAGAAACCTTCCAGCACCTGATTGAACGTATGGGTGCGAGAGTGGAAGCTGTCATCAAGGCCAAGGGTGGGCCAACACCATACTGAATTCCAGCATTCGTGAGGTAGCCACGAACTTATAAGCCATTTTCAGTCAGGGGTCCTTATACTTTTGATGACATAGTGTGTATGCAAAATCAAATTAAATACTGTTGTGTATTTACTTCTGGATACTTAGATGACATGAGTATTTATTGACTGCTGTACTGCATTCTCTTCATAATGTTGAGAAATTATGAAACATTAGACTTAGATGTGTTACTATATTTCTTAGAATGATTTCATTACACTGGACTCATTAGGTTTAACTATCGAGCTTCTTATAAGATACGAGCTTTATCTTTAGTTTTGTGAAGTTTGGTTTGCCAACTTCTACAATACTTCAGCGCAAGATCGAAGGAGGAATTATGCATTTAATTGCATTATACTTTTTATTAATGTTTTATTAAGTTATGTATTTTCTTTTAATTTGACATAGAATCTTGAACCTTCTCACGGATATGGATTCTAATACATTTTCAAGTATTTGATGTTACCAGGTTGCCTGGCTTCAGTTCGTGTGATACACCCTTTATTCGCGTATGTGCACTCTTTTCGGTATTATGTTTGTGTGGCATATATATCTAAAGAAAAATGTATGCCTTGTAAATATATTTCGGTGATCAGAAAAAATACCTACACGAAAATGGCTGATTTATTATTGTTGTGGTCTTACACTACTTACTTAATAATATTACATAGAGATTTTTGCATGTTATTCTGCACACATATGGACTTCCCCTGTATGATCTTGGCCTGTTATTTTGGCGACCACTTTGGTTGCACCTGTGTACTTGAGAGCCAGTTTGTTGCTTGCCACTGACTGAGCAACATTGCTGTATTATAGAAAAATGATGTTCACTGTTCTACACATTTTTTTTTATATGACCAAGTTATTCTTCGTAGACATGTGATTTTGTGACTAATTTTTTGTAATTTATTCGACGTTGACTGTGTGATCTCGTTGGATTTTGTAATCTCTTTCGATGTTATATTACTTTTTTCTTCTGGTTTGTTGCTTGTACAGGACTGTGACGGTAGGCAATGATCAGAAGTGGTTGTAAAAAAAAAAAAAAAAAATTACACGACAGGTTGTGTCATGCACTTCTTCAGGTTTCCATAGAGACAGACTAGCTATGTTAAGTACTTACATAGTATAGTCACCTGGTGACTGATGTTTGTTACACGATTCGTTTACATGTCAGATAAATTTCGTTGAGGACTTATGTAGTTCAGTCACCAAATGATTGGTGATTCGTATGTGGTTTCTAAACATGGAAATCCCTAAATTGAGTGGTAATATAGTGGACTACCTGACAAATGCTGAGTGTTAAGCGGTTGCCATACATGGCTGCCCATTTCATTTATGCAAGAAACAATCATTGCCTTCTCTGCACGGTAACAATGGAGATGCTACCGAAGACAGTGCTGCCAAAGCAGATTTACTAAACACAGCCTTCCGAAATGCCTTAACAAAAGAAGACAAAGTAAATATTCCAGAATTCGAACCGAGAACAGCTGCCAACAAGAATAACGTAGAAGTAAATACCCTCGGAATCACTTAATAAAATCAAGTCTTCTGGTCCAGACTGTATACCAATTAGGTACCTTTCGGAGTATGCTGATGCATTAGCTCCACACTTAACAATCATATACAACCGTTCGCTCGAAGAAAGATCCATACCCAAGCACTGGAAAGTTGCACAGATCACACCAATATTCAAGAAAGGTAGTAGGAGTAATCCACTAAATTACAGGCCCATATCGTTGACGTCGATATGCAGCAGGATTTTAGAACATATATTGTGTTCGAACATTATGAATTACCTACAAGGAAACGGTCTATTGACACACAGACAACATGGGTTTAGAAAAAATGGTTCCTGTGAAACACAACTACCTCTTTATTCGCATGAAGTGTTGAGTGCTACTTACAAGGGATTTCAGATCGATTCCGTACTCCTGGATTTTCGGAAGGCTTTTGACACTGTACCACACAAGTGGCTCGCAGTAAAATTACGTGCTTATGGAATATCGTCTCAGTTATGTGACTGGATTTGCGATTTCCTGTCAGAGAGGTCACAGTTCATAGTAACTGACGGAATGTCCTCGAGTAAAACAGAAGTGATTTGTGGGGTTCCCCAATGCAGTGTTGTATGCCCTTTGCTGTTCCTTCTCTATATGTACGATATGGAAGACAATCTGAGCAACCGTCTAAGGTTGTTTGCAGATGACGCTGTCGTTTATCGACTAATAAAGTCATCAGAAGATCAAAACAAATCGCAAGACGATTTAGAAAAAAATATGTGAATGGTGCGAAATGTGGCAGTTGACCCTAAATAACGAAAAGTGTGAGGTCATCCACATGAGTACTAAAAGGAACTCAAACTTCGGTTACACGATAAATCAGTCTAATCTAAAAGCCTAAAATTCAACTAAATACCTAGGTATTACAATTACGAACAACTTAAGTTGAAAAGAACACACAGAAAATGTTGTGGGGAAGGCTAACCAAAGGCTGCGTTTTATTGGCAGGGCACTTACAAATGTAGCAGATCTACTAAGAAGACTGCCTACACTACGCTTGTCCGCCCTCTTTTAGAATACTGCTGCGTGGTGTGGGATCCTTACCAGGTCGGACTGACGGAGTGCATCGAAAAAGTTCAAAGAAAGCCAGACGTTTTGTATTATCGCGAAATATGGGAGAGAGTGTCACAGAAATGATACAGGATTTCGGCTGTGAATCATTAAAAGAAAGGCGTTTTTCGTTGCGACGGAATCTTCTCACGAAATTCCAATAACCAACTTTCTCCTCCGAATGCGAAAATATTTTGTTGACACCGACCTGCATAGGGCGGAACGGTCACCACGATAAAATAAGGGAAATGAGAGCTCGTACGGAAAGATATAGGTGTTCGTTCATTCTTTCCGCGCGCTTTACGAGATTGGAGTAATAGAGAATTGTGAAGGTGGTTCGATGAACCCTCTGCCAGGCACTTACATGTGATTTGCAAAGTACCCATGTAGATGTAGTCTTGGGACGTAAACTCGGCCAGAAGTTGGAAATAGTGTGAAACAAGACTCATCCGAGAAAATCACATTGCTCTGTTCCTCCATAGCTCGAGACAAGATGGCCGCCGGGTCAGATGTGCGCTAATTTCGGCTCCTGTTTAAGTGCTGACGTTGAAGGGAAAAAAAGACAGCGTCCATTTGATACGCAAGTGAGGGGTGGTATTTGAGTGTCTGTGCTTCGTAGTCAATGAAATAACATTGTTTCGGGGCCTTTTGCTTCAATACGTAAGATTTGTTTTTAAGTTTACAAGTTTTCACTCCCCATGCGGAGTGTGGCTGACATCCCGGTAGCGCCAGCTGCTCCGCCGCGTAAGTTGACCACGCGAACGACGCCGAAGCCGCGCGAGAGGCGGAGGTCAGCAGAACCAGCCGCTTCCAGACGAGCGCGGTGCCCAAGTCAGCTGCGTGGCACACACGTGCGTCAGTGTGGCCGTCGTGCTTGCACCACCTGCTCCAGGCAGTGTCGGTGCACTCTGCCAGCGGGTCAGCAACTCCCAACGTGCCTTCTACACTACTGGCCATTAAAATTGCTACACCAAGAAGAAATGCAGATGATAAACGGGTATTCATTGGACAAGTACATTATACTAGAACTGACATGTGATTACATTTTGAAGCAATTTGGGTGGATAGATCCTGAGAAATCACTATCTAGAACAACCACCTCTGGCCGTAACAACGGCCTTGATACTCCTGGGCACTGAGTCAAACAGAGCTTGGATGGCGTGTACAGGTACAGCTGCCCAGGCAGCTTCAACATGATACCACATTTCATCAAGAGCAGTGACTGGCCTATTGTGACGAGCCAGTTGCTCGGCCACCATTGACCACTTGTTTTCAATTGGTGAGAGATCTGGAGGATGTGCTGGCCAGCGCAGCGGTCGAACATTTTCTGTATCCAGAAACGCGCGACAAGGATCTGCAACATGCGGTAGTGCATTATCCTCCTGAAATGTAGGGTTTCGCAGGGATCGAATGAAGCCTAGAGCCACGTGTCGTAACACATCTGAAATGAAACGACCACTGTTCAAAGTGCCGTCAATGGGATCAAGAGGTGACCGAGACGTGTAACCAATGCCACCCCATACCATCAAGCCTGGTAATACGCCAGTATGGCGATGACGAAAACACGCTTCCAATGTGCGTTCACCGCGATGTCGCCAAACACGTATGCGACCATCATGATGCTGTAAACAGAACCTAATTTCATCCGAAAAAAAATGACGTTTTGCCATTCGTGCACCCAGGTACGTCGTTGAGTAAGCCATCGCAGGCGCTCCTGTCTGTGATGCAGCGAAAAGGGTAACCACAGCCGTGGTCTCCGAGCTGATAATCCATGCAACTGCAAACGTCGTCGAACTGTTCGTGCAGATGGTTGTTCTCTTACAAACATCCCCTTCTGTTGACTCAGGGATCGAGACGTGGCTGCACGATCGGTTACAGCCAGGCGAATAAGATGCCTGTCATCTCGACTGCTAGTGATACGAGGCCGTTGGGATCCAGCACGGCGTTCCGCATTACCCTCGTAAACCCACCGATTCCATATTTTGCTAACAGTCATTGGATCTCGACCAACGCGAAGAGCAATGTTGCGATACGATAAACCGCAATCGCGATAGGCTACAATCCTCTTTATCAAAGTCCGAAACGTGATGGTATGCATTTCTCCTACATACATGAGGCATCACAACAACGTTTCACCAGGCAACGCCGGCCAACTGCTGTTTGTGTATGAGAAATCAAGATGGAAATTTTCCTCATGTCAGCACGTTGTAGTTGTCCCCACCGGCGAATGCTCTGAAAAGCTTATCATTTACATATCACAGCATCTTCTTCCTGTGGGTTAAATTTCGCGTCTGTGGCACGTCATCTTCGTGGTGTAGCGATTTTAATGGCCAGTAGTGTAAAATAAAGGACAAGCCAGCTGGGGCGCCGGACATTTCACATGACGTCACGTGCAATATCGACAACTGCAACTGCTGTCGACTTTGTGACAAGGAAGAAGACGAATGTTTGATTCACTCGCAGCAATCTGAGCTGTGCTCTTACGTTTCTACCCAACCACACACTCGGAAATCGCCACATACTCGGAAATGAACAGCCACGAATTTGGGCGAAGGAAGAATACTAATTTTAATTGCAGCTCGTCTCAGTCTTAGCATTTAAAGCTGTACTCTTAGGTTCCTGCCTAAGTGCACATTCAAATGTCGCCACTTATTTGGAAATAAAGTGCCAAATATTTGTGAAAACGAACAATACTAATTTTGTTGCTGCTCACTTGAGTTGAGCAATTTAAGCTCTCCTCGTAGGGTTCTACCTGACCACGTACTCGGAAATCGCTAAATATTTATTTCATTCTTCGTTCTGTGATAGATCACCGAAGTTAAGCGCTGTCGGGCGTGGTCGGTCCTGGGATGGGTGACCATCCAGGCCGCCAGGCGCTGTTGCCATTTTTCGGGGTGCATTCAGACTCGTGATGCCAATTGAGTAGCTACTCGACCGAATAGTAGCAGCTTCTGTCAAGAATACCATCTTACGACCGGGAGAGCGGTGTGCTGACCCCACGCCCCTCCTACCCGTATCCTCCACCGAGGGTGACACGGCGGTCGGATGGTCCCGGTAGGCCAATCGTGTCCTGAAGACGGAGTGTTGCATCGAGTATTGCAGTAAATGCATCGAATATTGCAGAACATACTTTTATTACTTTCATAAGAAAATGTTAATAACTCTGACATGGGAAAAAATTGCATTTGGCGAGATGGGAACTTACAATTTTCTACTGCAGAACCCACGACGTTGTCCACTTTTTTATTTCTAAATTATTTCATTGTACTAAAACACGATGAATTAAAGGGTTATATAAATGTTGATACAAACTCAGTCACCGCCAAACCATTCTTCAAACTGTTACATTAATGAAATAATTAATCATCAAAAATAAAATAAACAAACAGTAAAACCGGCTGGGGGGGGGGGGGGGGGGGGGAAGGTCAATATTCTTATGCACAGCATGAACTGATTGTAACATCTTCTTGAAGAACACATTTACTATTGGATGTTGATGAACTGCTTTAGCTTCTTTAAGATGTAAATTAGGGAACAGAATTTAAAAAGAATGTCAAGGAACCCATCACATAATCTTTGTTTTTTTTGTTGATGGGGGTTGTGTTACCATATTCCCTTTCTTTCAAAACTAATTTCAAGCATGCTCCCATGATTTCTTCTCAATACTTGAAAATTTTATGCAATTTGTACTTCATACACATTTGAAATGCAGTTATATCGTGCCAGCACTTCATCATGTGAGATTTGTTGCGTGTTTTGGTCATCGTACTTTCTCTTTAAGGTTTCCGTGCTTGATCCATTCATTACTAATTGCTATTTCATTATAATGGAGACGTGTTTGTGACAAAATTTCAACGCTCTGTTATCTTGAAATCGCATACAATAAATTATAATACAAGCGTGTTCCACGTTTAATTTGTAAACTATTGATGATAACAAGTCACTCCTGAGAAAGCTCTCTTATATGAAGCCATAACCGACGATAAGTCATTATATGACGTTTAGTTACAACAATAATTATAACAAATCACTCCAAGAATGACGTGTTTTTACTAGTATCCGATATCCGTGCATGAACTCTTGTGAGTAGTCCATGTTGAACACTAACGGAAGTCGATTAGCAGTTCCTGCTGTAGTCGATATTGCGCGCGATTTCAAAATGACGTCACGTATGCGGGAAACGTTGAGAAACGAGTGTTACCCGCCTAAACATATGTATGATACGCTATTCTTTGGTTACCAGAGCTGGCAGTAGAGGAGAAGATGACCGAGCCTTGAGTCGGCTGCAAAGAGAGTGTGTTAAATCGTCGGTGACTGAAGACCTTTGATGGCGGACGTTCTGAATAGACAACGAATTTTATTTGAGATACTCCCTAGTGTGGGTGGGAACAGGGGATGATTTTTGAGATGGTTTCATAGACAGACGGGGCATTTAGAAAAAGATAACAAAAGAAAGATTTATTATTTTCTGCAAGCAATACTCGAATAATTATTGCAATGTAAAGATTTCACTTTTGTTCAACAATAATTACGTGTTCGTGTCCAGGGCCAAACTGACATTTTGATTCCGTGGCTACGTGCAAAACTTAGGCCGATTTTTTCAAAGAAAACGCAGCAATAGGGCTATTTATTTAAATAAATAGCGCCATAACCGGTTTCCAACATAAAGGCTGATCTTCAGACGGCTGTTCGCAAGATGCACGTTTGTTTGAAGTTGACAAAAGTTTTCAATTCTGTATTACCTCTTGCGGTGAAAGATTCTTGGGATGGTGGTGCCGCCAAAAATCCCTCATAATTTTGTTGGAATGTTATTGACTATTACGAGAGAAATACTGTAGAGTATATGCAGCACTTATATAGACTGTTTCGAAAGACCCGTTAGAAACTTCTAGGACCTGTAGAGGGCGAGAGACTACGTAACACTCTGAATAGGAACCTATGTACAGAAACGTTATCCAACGACGCAACAGAGTGTGTAAGTTACAGGAGCCAGCGGTAATTTTTTCCATCGTGCACGAGCTCTAGAGATTCATCGATGAGAGGATACAGAACAAAAAGGTCTGATGAGCTTATACCCATAAGTGCAAGGTTTGCATGGTTACTATACTAGAGACCGTTTATCCCATCGTACTTTGTTACAGAGACTGTGGTCCAATACGTGATGTACCATGAACCTACAGTTACAGTATGCAAAGTTCCCCCCCAGAAGGTGGTACTGTTCCTCATATGTCAAGCCCCAGCACACCCTCCTGCCATACCAATTGGTAACGTTGTGTCGGATTCATTTCTCTTGCTGACTTACCTTGTAGTGGATGTGATGCTGGGTTGTAGACAACGTCTCCGTTTTCGAATCGAGAGCTTGCCGACATGGTATCTACTTACGGAAAGGCAAATGGCATTGGGAGACCTAGCCGCACCAACAATAACCACAGCATTCAGTGTCTCCAACAGGTTCGTTTCAGGAAGCAAGAAATCATCGAGGACGTACCCGACATTTTCGGACATCAGACTTGGAGGAGAATTTGATAAACACTGCGGAAGGCGACCGCCGTGTCAGTACCAAGCAGTTAGCTGACCTACCAGTACAGGGTAAGCCAGACGACCGCGTGGACCATTTTGCATGATAATTGTTACTAGCCTTATCACCCACAGCGTGTGCACGGCTTACTAGCGACAGATTTGGTAGCCAAATATGGATTGTTGTTGTTGTTGTGGTCTTCGGTCCTGAGACTGGTTTGATGCAGCTCTCGATGCTACTCTATCCTGTGCAAGCCTCTTCATCTCCCAATACGTACTGCAGCCTACATAGATTCAGTGTATTCATTTCTTGGTCTCCCTCAACGATTTTTACCCTCCACGCTGCCCTCCAGTATTAAATTGGTGATTCCTTGATGCCTCAGAGCACGTCCTACCAACCGATCCCTTCTTCTAGACAAGTTGTGCCACAAACTCCTCCCTAATTCTATTCAGTACCTCCTCATTAGTTATGTGATCTACCCATATAATCTTCAGCATTCTTCTTTAGCACCACATTTCGAAAGCTTCTATTCTCTTCTTGCCTAAACTATT
Organism: Schistocerca gregaria; assembly: GCF_023897955.1. Taxonomy (NCBI): domain Eukaryota; kingdom Metazoa; phylum Arthropoda; class Insecta; order Orthoptera; family Acrididae; genus Schistocerca; species Schistocerca gregaria. The sequence continues at coordinate 434,114,684 of NC_064927.1, forward strand.
TATCGTGCACGTTTCACTTCCATACATGGCTACTCTACATACAAATACTTTCAGAAACGACTTCCTGACACTTTAATCTTTAGCAATGTTACCAAATTTCTCTTCTTCACAAATGCTTTCCTTGCCATTGCCAGTCTACATTTTATATCGTCTCTGCTTCGACCATCATCATTTATTTTGTTCCCCAAGTAGCAAAACTCCTTTACTAGTTTAAGTGTCTCATTTCCTAATCTAAATCCCTCAGCATCACTCGATTTAATTCGACTACATTCCATTATCCTCGTTTTGCTTTTGTTGATGTTCATCTTATACCCTCCTTTCAAGACACTGTCCATTCCGTTCAACTGCTCTTCCAAGTCCTTTGCTGTCTCTGACAGAATTACAATGCCATCGCAAACCTAAAAGTTTTTATTTCTTCTCCATGGATTTTAATACCTACTCCGAACTTTTGTTTCCTTTACTGCTTGCTCAATATACAGATTGAATAGCATCGGGGAGAGGTAGGGAGCAGTTTTGCCGCTGGTTTCTTCGCCAGACAAACACGATCCTGGGATTTCCGTCGTCCATACTATTCAGAGATGAGGCCACTTTTACGCTGAGTGGTAACCACAACAGCCATCTGTGGGACAGTACGCAGAACCCCCATGGAATGGTGACAGCGAATCATCAGCATCGGTGCAGCTGAAATGTGTGATCCAGGATAATTGGCGACCGTATTTTGGGACCAGCCACTTCGCCTAATAGGCCGTAGAGTTATGTAGCTGCTACATGATGGTGCTCCAGCCTACTTCGACGTTAACGTCCAGACGCGTCTGAATCGTCTTACCAGGGGATGAATCGGACGAGGGAGTCCAGTTACGTGGCCTGCTCGTTCACCGGCGATTTCTGGTTATGGAGCCATCTCAAAACTATCGTGTATCCAGAGTCCATTCCAGGTGTGAAGACACTGGGGCAGCGTATTCATGCTCGCTTCGCCAATGTTAAGATGCAGCTTAGCCGATGTGAACGTGTGAGACAAAACGTGCTACGGCTAGTACACGCATGCGTTGAGGGACATGGAAACCATTTTCAACGCATAATCTAACTGTGGCGGCATGATAACTGCGCGTATTAGACCGCAGTCTTTGTAACAATGTAGACTGAATATATGGTCTCTAGCATGGAAACCATGCATTTCTGGATATGAGTTCATTAGATCTTTTTCGTTGTGTGTCCTCTCATCGCTCAATCCCTAGAGTTTGTACGCGGTGGAAAAAAATCCCCCTGTATGTACAGGGTATTACGTAACGATGTAACAAACTTTCAGGCATAATGGAAAAGGGATAAATGAATCAGTGTGATGTAAGGGTCCCTGTACCAGAAACGAATGAGTCGAAAGTTAGAAGCGAAATTCATTCTGATACCTGTGACAAATGAATACATGTACCGGTGCTGTTGCTACTAAGAATGTAGCGTGCGCAACTTTCTGGGGATGATAGTATGGACCAAAACATGGAGAAAGTTTGCAAGATCCTCTCGCTTCTAAACTGATACTGTTATTACTCAGATTAGCCGCGAGTCCATAGTCGGGCCTTCCTTGATCCGCCTCGGTGGGTCGTGTCGTCGGATTTCCTCCTACCTGTGAGCGGTGCAGCTCTCGTAAATGTCGTCCCGTGCAGATTCTTCATTGGCGCATTGGATGTTTCTGTCGGTGGAAGCTAATTATCTGAAATTGCTGTCGGTCAACTTTGGGTTATCTATTTACTCGAAATAAACATTCAGAATGCCGTTATATCACTTTTATTCCTATTACATCAATAATGAAAAACTCATGTCACAAACTACTCGTAACCGAGAGCATGGCTACCATCGAGCAAGAGAGGGAGAGCTCTTAACGCCGACTGCCGACTTCGGCGCACAGCCCGTATCTCTTACTAGTTTCGTCACAGTTCGTGGATTTCCGATCAAGTTCGTACTGCTGTCGCGGCAACATGATAGATGTCCGGCACATAGCTCGAGTGCGGTTGAAGCGGTATTGAATAGCATATTTCATGACAGGTGGATTGGTCGTCGAAGCACCATACAATGGCCCGCATGTTCACCGGATCTGACGTCCCCGGATTTCTTTCTGTGGGGAAAGTTGAAGGATATTTGCTATCGTGATCCACCGACAACGCCTGACAACATGCGTCAGCGCATTGTCAGTGCATATGTAAGTAGGCTGTTCAGGTTTTTATGTTGGTAACGCCACGTAGCGCTCTGTATGAAAATCACTGGCTGTGCTGTGTGCAGTCTGTGGCTGGTTTGCATTGTTGTTTGCTATTTTAGTGTTGGGCAGTCGGCTGTTAACAGCGCGTAGCGTTGCGCAAAAAATATTGTGTGTGAGTTTAGTGTTGATCAGAATAGGTAAAGAGCGAAATGTCTGAGTACGTTCAATACTGCTCAGCTGTTTGAAAATCAAACAATGTAAGAGGTTTATCAGCACAGTAATTCATTAATTTTTCTAAGGGGAGGTTACTCATGTGCGAACATTACGGAAGGCGAACACTCGCTGTTGAGAGGAAGGTCGCTACACGTATTGCCAAGTGCACTGAGGTTGACGGACATCATTTTAAGCATTTATGACACTAATGTGGTATTTACAGGTAATCACGCTGTAACAGCATGCGTTCTCAGAAAAGATAAGTTCACAAAGGTACATGTACCACATTGTAACAACCGAAATAAAATGCTCAAACGTACCTACGTTCTGCATTTTAATTTTAAAAGCCTACCTGTTACCAACTGTTCGTCTAAAACTGTGGGCCAAATGTTTGTGACTATTACAGCACCATCTATCACAAAGCGAAAAAAGTGGTCCAACTAAAACATTCATATTTCTTTACGCAACTAAAATATTCATATTTCTTTACGTACCACACGAATATGTAATAAAAAATGGGGGGGTCCTATTTAAAAAAACGCAGTTGATATCCATTTGACCTATGGCAGCGCCATCTGGCGGGCCAACCATAGCGCCATCTGGTTTCCCCCTTCAAGCTAGGCAAGTTTCGTTTTTTTTAGTTTTTTCGTTTGACGATTATTTCGTAAGATATTTGGCCCGATCACGATCAATGAACCACCCTGCATAAACACATTGAGCAAAGTACCAAACAAACTTAAAGAACTTTGTGCATCATGGTAAATGTACAGAAAAATGGCGATCTCACTAATACCACAGTAATTACTATTCGTCACGTTCCATTTTTACTTAAAAGTAACTTATAAGAAAAGTGAAGAATTAAGATGGAAAGATCATAGTTTGATGCTGACGATGAGTTAGTAAAGTGACCTGAATACCTCTTGAATTTAAAATAAAATCTCGGAGCTTGGGAAGGTGTGGCCTCTGCTTTAAACTGTTTTATTAGAAAGTGAGTAAGCAAGACATTGCGGTATTTAACAAACCAAGAAAAGGGAAAGTCATCAATAAAGTTAGGTGAACAATCTTGAAATCTGTAGATCCAAAGAAAGGAGGAGGAGATGATTAGCGTTTAACATACCGTCGACAACGAGGTCATTAGCGAAGGAGCACAAACTAGGATTATGAAACTTCCTGGCAGATTAAAACTGTGTGCCCGACCGAGACTCGAACTCGGACCTTTGCCTTTCGCGGGCAAGTGCTCTACCATCTGAGCTACCGAAGCACGACTCACGCCCGGTACTCACAGCTTTACTTCTGCCAGTACCTCGTCTCCTACCTTCCAAACTTTACAGAAGCTCTTCTGCGAACCATGCAGAACTAGCACTCCTGAAAGAAAGGATATTGCGGAGACATGGCTTAGCCACAGCCTTGGGGATGTTTCCAGAATGAGATTTTCACTCTGCAGCGGAGTGTGCGCTGATATGAAACTTCCTGGCAGATTAAAACTGTTTGCCCGACCGAGACTCGAACTTCGCAGAAGAGCTTCTGTAAAGTTTGGAAGGTAGGAGGCGAGGTACTGGCAGAAGTAAAGCTGTGAGTACCGGGCGTGAGTCGTGCTTCGGTAGCTCAGATGGTAGAGCACTTGCCCGCGAAAGGCAAAGGTCCCGAGTTCGAGTCTCGGTCGGGCACACAGTTTTAATCTGCCAGGAAGTTTCATATCAGCGCACACTCCGCTGCAGAGTGAAAATCTCATTCTAGGATTATGAAAATCGCCCGTGCCCATTCAAAGGATGCGTCTCGGTATTTGCCTTAAGTGATGTACGGAAATCACAGAAAACCTAGATCTTTCAAAGAATCAAAAACTGAAAGTAAACGGCTTCGTTCATCTAAAGCCGCAAAAAATCGATCTGGTTACTTTAGATGTTGGGTTGGGTTGTTGTGGAGGCGGAGACCAGACAGCGAGATCAACGGTCTCATAGGATTAGGGAAGGACGGGGAAGGAAGTCGGCCGTGCTCTTTCAAAGGATCCATCCCGGTATTTGCCTGGAGCGATTTAGGGAAATCACGGAAAACATAAAGCTGGATGGCCGGACGCGGGATACTGTAGAGAGATTAAGATACTGTTAAGAGATTAATCAAACATTAGATTTCAAAACTGAAGCCATCTGTTAGGCTCCAAAAAAGAAACGTCCCTCGGTTATACTATACGATGTTCCCAGCAGCATGCCAACGAGGTCATTAGCGAAGGAGCACAAACTAGGATTATGAAAATCGCTCGTGACAAACATCTACGAACAAAACCTTGACAGAGAAATGAGTTGAGAGTTATTTAATATGTAATTTTCTTTTAAATTTAACAAAGGATCTACGGGTAAAACCACGTAATGTTATTTGACACAAGTTTCTTCTGGCATGAGAAAGACTGGTGGAAGCTGTACATTGGATTCCCAGCAGTATATGTTAAAGATAACTTGGCGCTAATCACTGCGTGAGAATTATTGAATTATACGAATAAAAAATAAACTAGTTACAAACTATGGCGTACACACATTTTATTAAACGTGTAAACGTCACTAAAGATATTGGGATTTAGGTTATGACGTGTTCGATATACCTGCCATCATTAGTGATGTGACGCAGACGAATAGCCAAATTCTGCGTGACCCCCTATAATGTCGAAAAAGCGTTGCTCTCAATGACCTCCTGAACGTTTTTGAGCTCAGTAATGGTTTTGAGGTTATTGCTGTAACCTTGTCTGTAATACACTCCCACAAAAATAAGTCGCATAAGTTCCGATCCGATCCTCTGGGTGCCCCACAGCAGAATGCGTTCCCCAAAGTTCTCCTCCAGGACATCAAACACTCTTAATGGAGTCGAGCTCCGTCTTGCATGAGCCGCATCTCGTCGAAATCTGGGTCACTTTTATAACGGGGATGAAATCATCATCCAAAACCTTCGAGTACACCGTTCGTTAGTCACCGTGCCATCAAGGAATGTAGCACCGATTACACCGTGACATTTTGAACATTTCCTGTAACAAAGTGTTTGAAGTCACGCTGGTACGTTCTGTTGCTGTGTGTTTCCATTCCATGATTAATGTAATTTGAGGAGAAGTAATAAAATGAGCTCTAACATGGAATGTAAGCGTTTCCGGACACATGTCCACATAACATATTTTCTTTCTCCGTGTGTGAGGAATGTTTCCTGAAAGTTTGGCCGCACCTTTTTGTAACACCCTGTATGCGTCTTCGACACGGTGCCCGTTGAAACACCACCTTCGGAGTTTTCTGGAAGCTTTTTGTAACACCCTGTATTTGTTCCTGAAACCACAGTCCTGTGTCGTATGATTTGCGCCAGTGTTAGTCTTATCTCATTACATTCGTGTTAGGAGTGGGAGAAAAAATGTACAATTTTGTACACGTCCTAATGTCTCTTGAAATTTTCTCGTGGCCGTTGAGAGAGATACCCCACCGAACAACCTCAACCAGCCTCCACTGCCAGAAAGTTAGAGCGAGTATTAAATTTGTTAGTACAAGACAAATTGCACGTATGTTGAAAAACTTGCTATTCAGCAGACATGCAATTCTGATATTGAAACAGAACTCTACGCACTCCTCCAGTTTCTGGAATGTGTGCCCATCCTATAGGAGTGGCTCATTGATCATCAGCTGTACTCACAGATCCATACGACTGCATGCTGTCCGTTGGTATACAGGGCATGGACTCACCTGCAACGAAAAAACAATGTAATTATCATGAAAAGTCCAAATGTATCAACTAAAATTTTAGTGACACAATATTCAGAAGTAGACAGAACGACTATGGTTAAATAGCGTGGTCAACAGAGAGTGAATTAATTCGTACTAAACAGTCTCCAAAATTAGAATTACATGTTAATACCTTCAGCTGCTGACGAGCGTTAATATATATCAACGGGGACATGTGCTTCGACCGGGAGTCGGACCCGGGATCTCCTGCTTACATGGCAGACGCTGTAGCCATCTGAGCCACCGAGGGCGCAGAGGATAGTGCGACTGCAGGGACTATCTCGCTCACGCCTCCCGCGAGACCCACATTCTCACCTTATATGTCCACACACTACATTCGCAGTGTCCCTACCCAACACACTCATTACTCGTGGAAGACATTCTTACTATGTCCCGTAAGAGTTCGGGTAATATGTGTGCATCCGCACAAAAGAGGAAGGTCATGGCCGGTATTGCCAGAATTATACACTTATATGGATATGGTGTCTGTTCTTTCGGACATATGTCTCCTAAAGTTTCACGAATCTTGGTGAGTGCTTACGTTACGGATTAACTACGTGTATAACGAAGACCACTTGAGCGTTTTTATATGCAGGACCCGCAGGTTTCTCTGAACAACGTTAACACCAGCGAACTACCTTTCCGCTCAACCCAACTGCCCCATTCTCAACTCAGGCGTTATACATTTAGTACAATTACTCGAGTCAGGAAGTGCTTTGTTCTGCTTTCCCCCTAACATTTTATTGACGCTGTTGCCCCGAAGTTTAAGCTTTCACCAATAATGCAGTGACAGTACTTCCTGTACAAAATGCCTAAAAGCAGAGGAAGGAAGTCATCGCAGTGACACGGGAGTGGTATCCCTATTGTGACAGTCACCTAAATGGCGTCATTGAAGCCACAGATTATACCCTGTCGTTGCATCATCAATATCAGTCAGTCTTAGAGTTGTATCTTTATTTGGTAGTACATGTTTAGATTTTTGGCTGTTCAAATGTAACAGTCTCAATCAACGTTACAGCGATTTCAGCGACAGAAATTGTATCAGGCTGTGATCGCAACCATTTTTTCTCTCCTTAATTTGGTTACTAGTTCCGATATAGAAGAGACGAAAAGATTTACCGCCTTGCACCGCTATCACTTGTTATATTTATGCACATGTTTGGTTTTTTTTTATGGCCTCCTAGCCCGAACTGAAGATGATACTAATTGATCGACTAGAACAGGGGTCTCCAAACTACGGCCCGCCGACCGAAACCGGCCCGCGAGAGCCGGCAAACCGGCCCGCGTTAGCTGTCCGGACATCCCCCGAATCCGGCCCGCCAAATAGTTGAGGTGGTACCTATACTGCCAACAATTGAGTTTCGAGGCCTATCGCGACCAATACACTGCGACATTGGCTCTGCTACTCGCAACAAGACTGCATAACTAAACTTATTGTTGCGCCGCTTGAAATAACAATGCGTTGACATACTCTACCTCTGTTACGTCTTGCAGTAATAGTGTTGCTAACAATGATTTTGAGATTTCGTTAACTTTGCAGGACGCTTTGGTGAAGAATGTGCAGTGACATACTTTATTGCGGTGAAATTCGCCGCCGGCCGCGGTGGTGTCGCGGTTCTAGGCGCGCAGTCCGGAACCGTGCGACTGCTACGGTCGCAGGTTCGAATCCTGCCTCGGGCATGGGTGTGTGTGATGTCCTTAGGTTAGTTAGGTTTAAGTAGTTCTACGTTCTAGGGGACTGATGACCACAGAAGTTTACTCCCATAGTGCTCAGAGACATTTGAACCATTTGAAATTCGCCAGAGTAAAATACGCCAGACTTTTGGTCAGGTACGTCCATCAATCAAAAGTACGTAATTAAATAAAAATCTTAGTTCTTTTCAGTGCTAGCTCTTCCTACAAACTTAGACTTTTGCGATTTCATCTTTCCTTTAGCCTTACATTACGGTGATCGTGGAGTGCTAGGGTGCTCTAATCCCACTAGGTAGATCTTGGCCCATATGACATCGTGGAGGAGTCAATGTGCCCCGCGGACTAAAACGTTTGGATACCCCTGGACTAGAACACACATTCTTGTGCTCGAAGACTGATACAGTTTCTATACTTCCATTATTCTTGCCTGGGAATGACTTAAGTGATGAGCGACAACATTGTGACCACTCTCTAATGCTAGAACGAAAGCCGCGTGGTTACGTAGGGGGCAACGCGACTCAGCAAGCTAAGTACATGAGTGGAGAAGAAAAGAAGGGGGACTCGGCGTGTGTTACGTGATACGCTGTACTATCCCCTGTTGAAAGTGGTATCACTTGTTTTATGTAGTACTGCGCCGCAATTTGAATAGCAAAGGAATTAGGTGAGAGGCATAGCCTTTTTAATAGAAAATTATAAACTTATCTCAATCAGAAATTTGCAGTTGAAGCCAAACCTAATATTTCTGAAGTTACGGTCATTGCAATAAGAAAGTGGAATCATTACCCCTGATCGCTATCTCGTTTATATGACCTTTCTGATCACGAGTAAAAGCAATACGAAATGTAACTCTCGAAATCACATATATAGTCTGCATTTATATGAAAGGCGAGCAACGTTACCAAAAGATAAAAACATAAAAGAAACACCGTCCGAATAGGTCTTTAAGGCCTATCGGCACCGACCGGCTGCCGTGCCATCCCCACGCCTTTGGCGTCACCGGACGTGGATACGGAGCGACTTGCGGCCATCACACCGCTCTCTCGGTCGTTGCCAGTTTTCGGGAGTGTTGCCGCTACTTCTCAGTCAAGTATTTCCACTTAATTGGTCTCACCAGGGCTGAGTGCGGCCCGCTTGCCAACACCACTCGGCAGACCAGGACGGTGACCCATCGAAATGCCAGCCAAGCCGGACAGCGCTTAACTCCGGTGATCTGACGGGAACCGGTGTAACCACTGCGACAAGGCTCGATTTTAATACTAAAGTGGTTCCTCAGAGAGCGACTATCGCTCGGTGGCAGCATCATTAGATAAATTAACAAATGAGTCGTCATTAAGACCTCAGTGAATTGCAAGACATCTTTTAACTCAAAGCAGACGGTGAAAGGAATCAATTAACACAAATAAAGAAAAGTTTGTGAACACTGAATTAGTCTTCTAATTCTTCTTATTCTTTCACTACTGCCTTTATCCCGCATTTTGCGCAGGGCCGGCAGGGTTAAGTACGGAATTAGCATGGTTAATTTTTTAAGGGGTGGCCGGACGCCCTTCCTGCCGCCACCCCATTCCCCCCCGGGACGTAATTAGTGTACCCCAATTGCGTCTAGTGTAAATCGTGAAACAGCGTTGATGTGTTCCAAACGTCTGCGAGTCGTCTAACTGAGGCGGGACGTGGGGACAAGCCCGGTATTCACGTAGTAGGATATGGAAAACCGCCTAAAAACCACATCCAGGCTGGCCAGCACACAGGCCGTCGTCGTTAATCCGCCGGGCGGATTCGATCCGGGGCCGGCGCGCCTACCCGAGTCCAGGAAGCAGCGCGTTAGATCTATTATGAGTGATAAAAACAATAAAAATTGCAATATGGTGTCAAAATGTGCAGATGAACAACCAGGGGTCTCGGTAAGTAAAAACAATGAAAAGTCAGCATCACGACTATTTAACACGATGTGATTATGAAGCGTAAGATACAGTGCAGCCTCATTGACAATGATCTCTCAGACTAGATGCATCTCAGTACTATCGCTGTAGTTGTAAGTTGTGCTGCGTGATCAATTCCGATTCTATAACGCTACTTGTATGAAACAGGTACATCTCATAGTGCCCTATTGTCCAGTACCTGGATGTGAAACTAGGCAAGCATCTGTTCTTCCACAAACATGTGCAACGCTGGAGTTAAAATCTTCTGCGTTATTAGGGAACGTCATATTTCCTCTAAAATAATCGACTTTTCGACCCCTCTTCTGGGATCTTCCTAAGGATCTTCTGCTGTCGCCTTCTGCTAGAAGACTTCTTAACAAAAACGTTCACAGTGGCAAAGAAACTCATCCCCCTTTTCCTGAGTAGTGAGCTAAAAGTCTCGACCAAATTTGAACCAGGTGAGATTGCGGTAGTATCAAAGATAATCTGTGGCAGTACGCTGTGAGTAAAATACGTCTCAACGAAACGCAAATAGTCCAAGACGCATTTTGAAAGTAAACAGCTATTCGAGACTCAGAGACGTGTGCCACGACTCCCACGTGATTATGATACAGATGATAATTCAGAAGCGATCTACCAAACTTCATAGCAAGATCGGCCATGTCCGTGGGACCGTGAGACAACTGGAATACACGGGTACACCGAATTAATGTCCCGGGCACCGATTTGTATTTCCTAAGACGTTACCCACATAGCGTACAAAGAGTTGTAGAACGAAATTATGGCAGGCAGGCTCATGGAACCTGGTTGAATGGGGTGGGAGCAGGTTCCAGAAGCCTCACTCACAGTCGCCTATTCCTCATCCTCTGATAGCTGCATGTTTAGTATTTACAGGCTGGTGTGTGGCATCTGGTCACAGAGCTGAGCACCAACTCTGCCTGAAACCTTACGCAGTAAAGGCGGTGCAACGATTGACCAGTTCAAATACTGTCGCTCGGCACCAACTGGTACAACTCATGCCTGACGTAGAGCTTGATCTTGAAATGCTTCTTTCCTGTGATGGGGCATGGCTTCATTTATCGGGACATGTCAAGACGCAAAACAGTCTACGTTCGAGTTTTGCAAATGCTCACCAGTTGGTGTCGTGTATAATTACTGCAACTCCATTCAATGACCGAACCGCTTTTTTTCCCCCCCACCGAATCATAATTTCTGTCAGACAAGTGAGTAATTTCTACAATTGCATAGAACAAGCAACCAACTAAAATACACACATGTATTTAACCCAGGATAGTATAACAGCGCAACACTTTCCACTCATCTACGGCTGTATTAAGAGGAGCTTTAGAATAATCAGAAACGCCTAGTGTATGCAATGAAAAGCCGGAGACTGTTCAACACTACCTGTACTATTTTGTCCATTTTATTGGATGCCTAATCTAAAGTTCTTCGAACAATTCAAGATTACACGCTGCTTCCACCATTCTTTAATATTTTGTCCATCAATGTGTGTGTGTGAAATCTTATGGGAGTTAACTGCTAAGGTCATCCGCCCCTAAGTTTACACACTACTTAACCTAAATTATCCTAAGGACAAACACACACACACACACATGCCCGAGCGAGGACTCGAACCGCCGTCGGGACCGGCCTGTCCACCAATGGCGCTGATTTACTTATTCCCCACCGAGCAACGTAATCAACGAAAGGGCAGTCTCTGTTACTTCTGATACCTGATGGTGATTTCCACCGAGGCTATAGCGTTTCGCTGCCTCTTTTCACCTACCGTACGGCGCCTGTGTCGTGGGTATAGCGTCTCAGCCAAAATTAAAGGCATTTCCCCCTGTTTTTTATTCAAATCAGTAATGTTGTCATGAAAGCTTCATGTACACGTACACACGAAGTGAAATAGTAATTAATGTATAAAATATCTGCCGCCAGTGCAAGACCAATGATCATTAGAGACATTGTACTAACATCAGTGCAAGGAAATCAAAGATTCTCATGTATGATTCGTTTGTCAGTGACCTCTATACTCACAGACATACAATTCTAGACTGGCAATACCCTATACAATGTCAATGGTGTCACGAAAGCCAGCAGTTTAAAACATCAATATGGCGTCGAGCGCAAAAGACGTGTAAACAGCTTTTTATTTACTGATTAACACTAGTAATAAATGTGAATAAAGTGATGTAACCATGGTACCTGTAGAATTTCGACACTATGGTCAATACATGCGCAATGTTTGGCTGTAATTTGCGTATAACAAACGGAAGATACAAGGAAAGGAATAGGTCTGAGTCCAAGCATAATTAGAAACATCTTACGTATTTTTGCTTCCGTACTGTATATAAGCCTAAATAATTACATTATCATTGTCTTATCCGAAATACTAGTAGTTTATGTATATTTTAGAGGTTTTAATAATGTTGTATTAACATACTTAGTTTAATGATATGCTTTTAACCAGTTTTGATCAACATCGGCTTTTCTTCGAATAGTATGGTCGTTATAAAAGTACTCCTTTAAGTAGAACGTGCTATTTGTAGTTCGTAACAAGTGTCTCTATTCATTTTAGTGTTCTTAAGAAAACTATAGTCTGCTTTAAACGTGTATGTATGTACCTGGATGCGCTTCTCATAACACAATTCTTCCCTGTAGGTGTTAAACTCAACTAGTATACAGATATCTGCTCAAGTGCAGAAATTCTTTAAACCAGCTCGTAAAGCTTACAACACCCTTTCTTTACTTTCAGAAAACCTTACATCAGCAATCGTCAGGCTTCAGTAAAGACCACTTCTTTGCCAGTCTAGTAATGTATGTCTGTTTTTATACCACCTGGATGTACATCTCTGATCTTAGAGCGTGGATCTCCGATGTGACTGCAGATTCATTTTATCTTTCTACTCCACCCAAGTTGTAGTTAGGCAAAAAAATTTCACCGGTCTGTACGTGATATAGAGTTATTTACTTATTTTGGCTTTGAACTTTATATCAATATGTAATGGGCTGTTATGGCAGCAGAATCTAAAAGTATTTTCATTTTGCGTTCTCTTGATGTGTCGTGGCAGTCATGTAATAATTTCAAAAGACACGAAATACGCGTATCTTTGCACGTTCAGACAGAGTTAGACATTCAGATAGTACAGAGATCACTGTGTATTATATGAAGACAAGACAATGGCGAAATCGGCCGTTGGTATATTGCCTCGTCATTAGATTGTCTCTCAACTGATTTTCCTTTGCTGTCGAGGTTGCTAATACATGTCAGCTGTTGCGCATTATCGTGTACGTCAATATTTGAAATAATTAAAGTGAAAGGTTACCTATGTCCTGATTAGATCCCTTAACATTCATTAGCTTCCATTTTATTAAAGAGGAAAGTTCGTAAGAGGGATAAAACGTGAAATATTTAAATACGGAAACTTATCGTTTGGTACAGAATCAATTTCACTTGCCAAGCTCGAAAACTGCAATAGGATCTGCAATCACATTCCTTTTTTTCTCAAGTGTGATAGTTTTTTCGAGCTTTATGATTTACAGAGTTGAAATCAATACCACGCCGTCAGATAATCAAACCAAACAAATTGTTTCCAGATAAATTGTGAGCCGTTGCTATTTTGAAAATAATAATAATAACGAAAAGCCTTGAGATTTTCAGTAATTCTGCATTTTTATTAAAGGCAGAATTTAATAACTGAGTTAAAGATATGTTTTGGCCCAAGTTATTGTCGCCACAACATCAGCGACCAGCACGAAATAATATCTTACGTACTGGCTAATAACTGAATTTATTAAATTACGAACAAAGAAAGCATGTATAACCTCAATTTCCATGTGGCGACGGAAAACCGTGACGCGTTGCGACTTTCAAAATTTGTAAGGGAATGACTTTGGTATGTACCACACTTAATAAAGAAATCTTTTTTTATATCTCTTTTTTTATCCAGCGTTGCGTCTACTGCTGAAGTCAGTCAACATTGACGAAAACTTACAGTATACATGGAATCGGCATTATTAGAGCACATAAAGTGGTGTTTACGGCGAATAGTGGCAAACACTAACAGGTTCCGCTGTGTGACTCCAGGCAAATAGAAATATGTGTCATAATTTCCTATTATAGATTTTATAGCAATTTTTCTACTGGAAATGACCGTTTTGTATTTCTTTCATGACTAAGTCCTGTTATGACGATGCGGCAGCTGGTGTGGGCGTTGTTGGAGTCCAACAGACAGCTGGCGGGCGGCAGACGACCTGTAAGACAATGTCGAGACTGAACTTTCATTATCAAAAATGTCTTGTTACTACACGAAATGATAGATTTTATTCACTATTATATCTAGTGTCCGTATCAACATTAAAAGTTGTATTCTACCCGATGTGTGTGTGTTGATGATTCATTATACGTAAGAAGTACTCAGAAGAAATATTCATATGTCTCAACTCGAATACTTGATACAAAGATATTTAATTTTGCGGGTTTTGAACTGCAAGACGTGGTGATAGGTTACATTAATGGACATTTACATACTTCCTAGGAAGCTGGTGCCAATTTAAATTGAATTCTAAAGGGCAATCAATATTCTTACGCACTGCGTAGGATCGGAGGTGTAACAATATCTCTGACGGTTAATAGTGAGAAGATTTTTACTGATTATTTTGCGCTTCAATATTCAGGCACGTACTGAATTTTGATGAAACTTTACGAACTGTTAGTGCTCACTCACTTAACATTACGAACTGTTATCGCATACTTAAGCAACGTAAATAATGATCTGATACTTGAATGGAAGTCAAAGAAGTTTATTAAGAGAGTTAAGAATTCAGTGCACATGGGCTAGGCCAAGTGAGCTAAATAGACGTATTAAAGTCAATTAGGCGTTGTTAATGAAGATACACAATCCAGTTGTGACGGTTATATGTTTACCGGCCTTTTACAAGCCAATTATGATGAATATCGAAGGGACACTTCATCATGCCTTATACAGATTCTTGGTGAGGGTATTATCTCTGATTGCAATTCATACCTGACGATAGCGATGAGATTTAAACTAGATTAATAAACTGCAGTTAGAGATATCAGCTAAGACAGTTGTTCAAACGGATGTACTTGAGAAAGAAATACCTTTAAATTATATGAAGGAAGGTATTAATACCGGAGATTACGGAATTGTTAGAACATCGATATATTGAGACTTCGTTTGTTTCACTAAATTGCAAACTTTTCCCCAAGAACGGAATTCAACATTCTAGGTCCAGATCATTAATGCTTGTACTCCTTGTACAGACAGTATTCTCGATCTGACAAAACGTTTGAAGTCGAACAGTTCAACCAGTAGTTTCGCAACTTTTGGAGGCCCCAACTCGACAACGTTACGTTCGGTGTACGTTGTCTCTAAAGGCCGCCGCTCCACAGCCCTAACATCGATATCGTTATTACTTTGAACTGAAATTCTTGAGTATTCGTAAACTCCTGTGTCCCATGTGTTTCACAATACAATCACCACTTATTACTATTATACCGTACTTCTCTACCACTGTGGGGTCTCTTTTTAAGATTACTGAGTCTTTCCTGAATTTTTGACTTCAAAATTGTGAACGTTTTGAAACACGATTATAATCCCATCGTTGACTTCTCACACGCTGGACCTATGGCACATGTTATTATCATCATATGCTTCTCTCAACGTATACACCCACGAGAGCAATCTCTTACTACAGGCAATGCTGCCTTCCGCTACAATGGGAGCTGAATCTAGTGAATCAAGCAAGCGACTCGCTTGCTTGATTCAATCGTATAACTTTTAATTAAAATAATCGGAAAGGATCGTTTCGCTTATGATCACAAAAACACATCGAGTCGCACGTGGAACGCCGTGTACTCGACCAGCACCTCTAAACATAACTCAGTCACCAGTCAGTCTTCTGGTCCACTGTGGTCTCCCACAGTTTTATTTGAGGATTAAAGGTGTTGTCCATTCTACTGAATTATGCTGTCTGTACGAAACTGCGACAGTCTAACAGCTGATGCAGCGACACACGGTGAACAGTAGCGGCAGTATTGTCTTCTCCAAATATCTTCACCACAACAGACTGTTATATTAACTATTTTACTAGTTATTTGCAAAACTACATTTTTATTGGTCTGTTGTGAATGAAGTAACTGAACGGTACTACTAATACAGCCCAGACATCCACAGTAGCAGAAAACCGCTGTAATTCATTCACTGTAACTGTTGCACACATACTAGCTAACACTTGTTTGATGTTGTTGTTGTTGTGGTTGTGGTCTTCAGTCCTGAAACTGGTTTCATGCAGATCTCCATGCTACTCTATCCTGTGCAAGCTTCTTCATCTCCCAGTACGTACTGCTGCCTATATCCTTCTGAATCTGCTTAGTGTATTCATCTCTTGGTCTCCCTCTACGATTTTTACCCTCCACGCTGCCCTCCAATACTAAACTGGTGATCCCTTGATGCCTCAGAACATGTCCTACCAACCGATCCCTTCTTCTAGTCAAGTTGTGCCACAAACTTCTCTTCTCTCCAATCCTATTCAGTACCTTCTCATTAGTTACGTGATCTACCCATCTAATCTTGAGCATTCTTCTGTAGCACCACATTTCGAAAGCTTCAATTCTCTTCTTGTCCAAACTATTTATCGTCCATGTTTCACTTCCATACATGGCTACTCTCCATACATATACTTGCAGAAACCACTTCCTGACAGTTGAATCTATACTCGATGTTAACAAATTTCTCTTCTTCAGAAACGATTTCCTTGCCATTGCAAGTCTACATTTTATATCCTCTCTACTTCGAGCATCATCAGTTTGCTCCCCAAATAGCAGAACTCCTTTACTACTTCAAGTGTCTCATTTCCTAATCTAATGCCGTCATCATCACCCGACTTAATTCGACAACATTCCATTATCCTCGTTTTGCTTTTGTTGGTGTTCATCTTAAGACACTGTCCATTCTGTTCAACTGATCTTGCAAGTCCTTTGCTTTGCTGTCTCTGACAGAATTACAATGTCATCGGCGAACCTCAAAGTTTTTATTTCTGCTCCATGGATTTTAATACCTACTCCGAATTTTTCTTTTGTTTGCTTTACTGCTTGCTCCATATACAGATTGAACAACATCGGGGAAAGGCTACAACCCTCTCTCACTCCCTTGTTTGATAGGGCACCCTGAAACAGAAACGTGGCAACGCAATAACGAAATAACCAATAACTTTCATTATAAGTATGTTGCAAACTGTATCTCTGTATCGTTCAATTTGATGTGTCGCACTTGATGTCCTATAACATATATGAATGACACCGAAGTAACTTTGCTGTTTCATGTCAGTCTGTGTTTTTGTCACTATGACTGGCTGTTATACTGCAGGCCGTCTGGGTTTGTTCATGTTCCCCATGAACAGCGGCAGCTAAGTCAGAAGTTTGTCTTCAGAGATATGTATTGAACTAGTCTGTGTGTTTTGGTGCCAGTATACTGAAAGATTATCGGGCGCCAGTACGAGGCAGAAACGGAGTAGTCTGCAGCTAAGAGCATACCCAGCGGCACTTGCCCACACTATTGATGGACATATCCAACGCTCTGAAGGAACGGGTCCAGAAGCAGGAAGAGGTCCGGATTTGTAAGCACCATCTGAAGAGTGCTGTATAGAACCGAGATGAGCCAAGCGAGTGGTTGTGCTGGTGTGATGGTGACATCTGATAGTATTTGTTGTGTACCTCTCGCTCGGTACACAACATGGTCAATCATAACTCAGCAATTCTTTCTCTGTCAGCGTTTTATGGACAAGGATCATTTGAGTAAATGTAATATCACTTGACAAAATACACTGACAAAAAAGTAGATCTGACAAACAAATGATTACACTTTCTGTAAATCTGGATGATTTATTCATGAGAAAGAGCTTCACAAATTGAGCAAGTCAATAACGTGTTGGTCCACCTCTGCCCCTTAAGCCGTCGGCTGTCTTACATCAACGTTGAGTGTGCCAAGTTCAACGTGCTGCTGGGCGCTCAGGAACGACACGACTTGTGCATACGGTACGTGGGCCCCAACGTGGTATACGCGATCGCAACGCACTCCAGCGGCAGTTGAGGGATATTTCTAGTTCGTAAATCGCACTGTTTACTCAACGGGCGCGCGTTAAATTCCCACGTTAGCTCTATTAAAATGCACATTTCCACAATTGTCCACGATAAGGAAAGTACCACGACCAATCAATAAGGACACAGGCTTATAAAAGTTGCATTACAAACAGTACGTTACAAATTTGGAATATTTCTCCGCATAACATAAACATTATTTCATCATTCACACATTTTAGTAAAACCCCAAGGTCAGTCTTACTTGATCACTGTTCCTAACCAGTAGCAGAATCTTTGCAACATGTGAATTACGAGACGTAAAAGAAAAAGCAGCAAAATATCTTTATACAAGTAGCGCAAGCTGTCCTGTAGATTAAGCCAACCGAACAAAGTCACCCCTCGAAAAAAGTTGAACTTATATTTACATAACATATATTTATATTAAACTAATGATAAAGTATCAGAACCTAATAAAAACGTGAAAGTTAGGGAAAATATTTTTGGAATTATCAAGAAGGGAACTAACGCAATGGCGGGCGGTGCCGCTACTCATTACACTAAATCAACACGTCTTTTGTGTATAATCATATTATTTTACCCCTTGCTGAAAGCCGTAATCGTAGATATGTTACTAATTGAAATTTAATTATAACAAATTGTACCACGAACAATACCTTTTGGGTGGATCTTCAGTGTGTCGCTGCCTTCAAATAGCCTACTCTCATAATATGCAAGTTACAATAATTATTTTGCCACGAATATGGTGTTTCTCATTATTTTATTGGAACGAATCACACAGTTAACAACGGGTTTTCCAGTGATTCTCAATTAGCTGGTGCTCAGAAACGGCATATATACATATAGGCTTGAAATGAATACCAATGTGGCGCCTCACAACCCTGTACTGAAGGGAGAAGGCGTACGTGTGACGTAGGTGGC
The DNA here is from genome assembly GCF_023897955.1 of Schistocerca gregaria. Classification (NCBI taxonomy): domain Eukaryota; kingdom Metazoa; phylum Arthropoda; class Insecta; order Orthoptera; family Acrididae; genus Schistocerca; species Schistocerca gregaria. Next base: position 434,133,485 of record NC_064927.1, read on the forward strand.
GTTGTGCCATCTCATTGGTCAACGCTCAGACGCACGCCCAGAACATCTGGCATGCCAGATATTACTCTGCACGTTCAGAAAGACTCCCGAGCGTGCTATTCCACGCTATGACGTCAGAAACTGGGCAAGCTCAACGCTCAACGTTTGGATGCACGGTCCGTGTGCCGATGGCATCACGCAAGCAGCTACTCGGGTTGGCATTGATACACAGAGTTGATGGATGTCTTAGCGATATAGTGCCAAATTGGTGCGTTACAATACCAAAATCCCGAGCTGGTTAGCGAGCTCTGCTCGTAACGCACCAAACGTTCAAAATTGGGGAGACATCAGGCGACCTTGGTGGCCGAGGCCTGGTTTGCCAAGCACCAACACAAGTCGTGGAAACTCTCACCGTGTGCGGGCGGGCACTGGTTTGTTGACATGTAATCTGCGGCGGCGCGGTTCCTTCCGTCCCTTTACGACGTACCTGCACCTACCTGTCAACATTGTCTCAGCAGATCATCAGTAGGGAAGTCGAGCGAAATCTACTGTACTTCGACGTGAACCAGGCTGCAATTAAAGTCACTAGTCTACGTTTCGGGAGAAAGTTTTCGCACGAAATGAAAGGTTGGAAATCTTGTCCTTAATTAATATATTCTGAAACTTAGGTGAACAAGTATCACTGCCAAGCCAGTGCTAGTCTGAACACAGTCACTCACAATACCTTTCAATCACGTCAGCAAGCTTTGGTGTTGCGTTTCCCGAAAACGTAATAGCTACAAAAATACGTATTGTTTTTGGTTGAGAATGCTCGCCAAATATTAAGTCTGTCCGTACCTAATGCAGTCACAGTTTTTAGCCACCGACGTGCTCAATACGCCACGCGGAATTTATGTCTTTTCTCGTCACAACATTCACTAAAAAATTCCGAAATTTCTACACATCCATCGGAATAATTATGCCGTCACTTTACAACACTTTTGATGTATGAAACTGCTAGATCCGGCAACTTATCATTTCTACATCTACATCTACATCCGTACTCCGCAAGCCACCTGACGGTGTGTGGCGGAGGGTACCCTGAGTACCTCCATCGGTTCTCCCTTCTATTCCAGTCTCGTATTGTACGTGGAAAGAAGGATTGTCGGTATGCTTCTGTGTGGGCTCTAATCTCTCTGATTTTATCCTCATGGTCTCTTCGCGAGATATACGTAGGAGGGAGCAATATACTGCTTGACTCTTCGGTGAAGGTATGTTATCGAAACTTTAACAAAAGCCCGTACCGAGCTACTGAGCGTCTCTCCTGCAGAGTCTTCCACTGGAGTTTATCTATCATCTCCGTAACGCTTTCGCAATTACTAAATGATCCTGTAACGAAGCGCGCTGCTCTCCGTTGGATCTTCTCTATCTCTTCTATCAACCCTACCTGGTGCGGATCCCACACTGCTGAGCAGTATTCAAGCATTGGGCGAACAAGTGTACTGTAACCTACTTCCTTTGTTGTCGGATTGCATTTCCTTAGGATTCTTCCAATGAATCTCAGTCTGGCATCTGCTTTACCGACGATCAACTTTATATGATCATTCCATTTTAAATCACTCCTAATGCGTACTCCCAGATAATTTATGGAATTAACTGCTTCCAGTTGCTGACCTGCTATTTTGTAGCTAAATGATAAGGGACCTATATTTCTATGTATTCGCATCACATTACACTTCGCTACATTGAGATTCAATTGCCATTCCGTGCACCATGCGTCAATTCGCTGCAGATCCTCCTGCATTTCAGTACAATTTTCCATTGTTGCAACCTATCGATACACCACAGCATCATCTGCAAAAAGCCTCAGTGAACTTCCGATGTCATCCACCAGGTCATTTATGTATATTGTGAACAGCAACGGTCCTATGACACTCCCCTGCGGCACACCTGAAATCACTCTTACTTCGGAAGACTTCTCTCCATTGAGAATGACGTGCTGCGTTCTGTTATCTAGGAACTCCTCAATCCAATCACACAATTGATCTGATAGTCCGTATGCTCTTACTTTGTTCATTAAACGACTGTGGGGAACTGTGTCAAACGCCTTGCGGAAGTCAAGAAACACGGCATCCACTTGTGAACCCGTGTCTAAGGCCCTCTGAGTCTCGTGGACGAATAGCGCGAGCTGGGTTTCACACGATCGTCTTTTTCGAAACCCATGCTGATTCCTACAGAGTAGATTTCTAGTCTCCAGAAAAGACATTATACTCGAATATAATACGTGTTCCAAAATTCTACAACTGATCGACGTTAGAGATATAGGTCTATAGTTCTGCACATCTGTTCGACGTCCCTTCTTGAGAACGGGGATGACCTGTGCCCTTTTCCAATCCTTTGGAACGCTTCGCTCTTCTAGAGACCTACGGTACACCGCTGCAAGAAGGGGGGCAAGTTCCTTCGCGTACTCTGTGTAAAATCGAACTGGTATCCCATCAGGACCAGCGGCCTTTCCTCTTTTGAGCGATTTTAATCGTTTCTCTATCCCTCTGTCGTCTACTTCGATATCTACCATTTTGTCAACTGTGCGACAATCTAGAGAAGGAAGCACAGTGCAGTCTTCCTCTGTGAAACAGCTTTGGAAGAAGACATTTAGTAATTCGGCCTTTAGTCTGTCATCCTCTGTTTCAGTACCATTTTGGTCACAGAGTGTCTGGACATTTTGTTTTGATCCACCTACCGCTTTGACATAGGACCAAAATTTCTTAGGATTTTCTGCCAAGTCAGTACATAGAACTTTACTTTCGAATTCATTGAAAGCCTCTCGCATAGCCCTCCTCACACTACATTTCGCTTCGCGTAATTTTTGTTTGTCTGCAAGGCTTTGGCTATGTTTATGTTTGCTGTGAAGTTCCCTTTGCTTCCGCAGCAGTTTTCTAACTCGGTTGTTGTACCACGGTGGCTCTTTTCCATCTCTTACGATCTTGCTTGGCACATACTCATCTAACGCATATTGTACCATGGTTTTGAACTTTGTCCACTGATCCTCAACACTATCTGCACTTGAGACAAAACTTTTGTGTTGAGCCGTCAGGTACTCTGTAATCTTCTTTTTGTCACTTTTGCTAAACAGAAAAATCTTCTACCTTTTTTAATATTTCTATTTACGGCTGAAATCATCGACGCAGTAACCGCTTTATGATCGCTGATTCCCTGTTCTGCATTAACTGATTCAAATAGTTCGGGTCTGTTTGTCACCAGAAGGTCTAATATATTATCGCCACGAGTCGGTTTTCTGTTTAACTGCTCAAGGTAGTTTTCAGATAAAGCACTTAAAAATATTTCACTGGATTCTTTGTCCCTGCCACCCGTTATGAACGTTTGAGTCTCCCAGTCTATATCCGGCAAATTAAAATCTCCACCCAGAACTATAACATGGTGGGGAAATCTACTCGAAATATTCTCCAAATTATTCTTCAGGTGCTGAGCCACAACAGCTGCTGAGCCCGGGGGCCTATAGAGACATCCAATTACCATGTCTGAGCCTGCTTTAACCGCGACCTTCACCCAAATCATTTCACAATTCGAATCTCCCTCAATTTCCTTCGATACTATTGCACTTCTTATCGCTATAAACACGCCTCCCCCTTCACTGTCCAGCCTATCTCTGCGGTATACATTCCAATCAGAGTTTAGGATTTCATTACTGTTTACGTCTGGTTTCAGCAAACTTTCTGTTCCTAGTACTATATGGGCGTTGTGACCGTTTATTAATGAGAGCAGTTCTGGGACCTTTCTATAGACGCTCCTGCAGTTTACTATTAGCACATTAATATTGTTATTCCTTGTTGCATTTTGCCTACTCCTGCCTTGCCGCGTCTCAGGAGGCGTCTTGTCGGGCCTAGGGAGGGAATTCTCTAACCTAAAAAAACCCCATGTGCACTCCACACGTACTCCGCTACCCTCGTAGCCGCTTCCGGCGTGTAGTGCACGCCTGACCTATTCAGGGGGACCCTACATTTCTCCACCCGATAGCGGAGGTCGAGAAATTTGCACCCCAGCTCTCCGCAGAATCGTCTGAGCCTCTGGTTTAAGCCTTCCACTCGGCTCCAAACCAGAGGACCGCGATGGGTTCTCGGAACGATACTACAAATAGTTAGCTCTGATTCCACCCCGCGAGCGAGGCTTTCCACCTTCACCAACTCCGCCAACCGCCTCTACGAACTGAGGATGACCTCTGAACCCAGACGGCAAGAGTCATTGGTGCCGACATGAGCAATAATTTGCAGTCGGGTGCACCCAGTGCTCTCTATCGCCGCCGGTAGGGCCTCCTCCACATCTCGGATGAGACCCCCCGGCAAGCAGACAGAGTGAACACTGGCCTTCTTCCCCGACCTTTCCGCTATTTCCCTAAGGGGCTCCATCACCCGCCTAACGTTGGAGCTCCCAATAACTAATAAACCCCTCCCCCCGTGTGCCTGCTCGGACCTTGCTGAAGGAGCAGCCACATGTCCACTCACAGGCAGAGCGGGCGATGCCACACGGCCAGCCTCCACATTGACCCTCCGCCTCGTGCGCCGCGAACGCCGCTGAACCCGCCACTCCCCTTGGGGAGAGGGTGGCCCAAACGCGCCCGGTACCCGCGAAGATGTCTCGACAGCAGGGACAGTGGGTGAAGAATGTAACACCTGGGGTGTACCTTTCCATCGGTACTACGACTACACACGTTCGAACTGTTTCATGGCTAGGCTCCGACTCCTCCGTAAACTACTCTAAGTCTTCTCTAGCGCCGGCCGTGGTGACCGAGCGGTTCTAGGCGCTTCAGTCCGGAACCGCGCGCCTGCTACAGTCACAGGTTCGAATCCTGCCTCGGGCATGGGTGTGTGTGATGTCCTTAGGTTAGTTCGGTTTAAGTAGTTTTAAGTTCTATAAGACTGATGACCTCAGGTGTTAAGTCCCATAGTGCTCAGAGCCATTTGAACCAGCCATCTTCTCAACCAGCAGAGAAAGGCGTGCGAAGAATATTGCTTTACCACTGGTCAGTTTACTCAAAAGCCAATTTCAAAACAACATTCTGCCCCTTAAGTCCGTGCTTTTCATCAATAACCAATCGCAAAATAGTGAACCTAACGACTGCAGTTTTTACCGACGTAATTATCTAATACACTGAAGTTTTGTTTATGCGTAAAGTTATTTACTATTGTTATTTATACCTGAATTAACTTTCCCTTTATCATAAACTTACTTTACAAATCTATTCTACAAAAATCCCCTTTGTCCATATCCACACTTCTTCAAAATGTTCCCACACTAAATCCCACTACGTAACTCGTTAAACAATTATCTTCATATTAACCTTAAACCACACTCACATCATTCATACTGCTAAAACACATTTATAACATTTTACATACACAAAAAGACATAAAAACACTTTATGAAAACACTGGAACAGTTTATGGAAAACATTCTATTACTTTAGTGCGCTCCAGTAGACACAATCTAAACTAAATCAGTCCCCTATCCAATACTGTCCTCTATCGGCTGATACATAAACTACGTGCGCGTCCAGTCTCGCATCACCATCTGTCACTATCCAGCCACCTAGGCAGGATCGGTATACGGCGCTACGCCTCAAATCCTAGGACGGCTTGCCAGCAAGCTCAACAAAACGTGGCGTAGAATATCGGAGTGTACAGCTGTGCTGCAAAGGTACCGCGGATGTCAACCAGAGGGCTCCTGCTGCGAAAAGAAATGGCAACTAACCCCACCACTCCTGGTTATCGGGCCGTTTTGCAGGCGAGAGTCAGGTTGGTATCCATCCATCGCTGTTTTGGGTGTCTCCGGACACGTGTGATGACCAGCGAAGACGCGTCTGGAGACGCCCAAAACTACGATGGATGGATACCAACCAGATACTCGCCTGCAAAACGGCCCGACAACCAGGAGTGATGAGCTGGGGTGCCATTTCTTTCCTCCTGTTGCCATTCACACAGCGGTACGTCGACGATATTCTACGCCCTCACACGGGGAGAGTTTCTGCTGCCTGTCTTCGTGTTTCCCAAAACTTTCCTCGGCCAGCAAGATGGAGAATTCGGCACGATCAAGCAGTGCCAAGCCGAATAACTGCTTGTATAAAGGCCAGCGGTGGACCAACAAGTTATAGACTTGCTCAATGTGTCAAGCTCTTTCTCTTGAAGAAATTCATGTAATTTTTTTCTGAAAATTCTTCGTGGTGCGGCGATTTTGATCTCAGAGTGTATTAGCGAGCTCATTAAACATCTACACCTACATGATTATGCTGCAGTTCGCACTTAAGTGTTTGGCAGAGGATTCACAGAACCACTTTCAGACTGTCACGGTTGCTAGTCTGTCGAACAACAAGTGGGGCAAAATGAACACCTAAATACGTCAGTGAGAATTCTGATTTCCCTTATTAGGTTACGATGGTCAGTTCTCCCTTAATCTGGATGAATTCAAGTAGTGCATGAGGTGTTGCGTAATGATTGTCACTGGCTGGCGTGCTCCAGATATCGATTTCAAAGACAATCACTAGGAAATACAGTGTGTTCCGAAATTCCCGTTACATACTTCTGGAACATGTAGACGGACGTTAAGTGCATCATATTCTAAATAGGAACGAAGGAAGGAAGGAATATTGGGTTTATCCACCGTCGACATCGAGGTCATTAGAGACGGAGCACAAGCTCGGATTGTATCAAGGATGAGGAACGCTTAAATCAGCCGCTTCTGCTTGAGGAACTGAATTAGGCGTGGCGCAGTACAAATTCGAAAGATAACATAACGAAACGCCAATATATCACTGGAGGATACTTGTTTGTATGAAGACGTAAAAATTACGCGTTTACATTACTCTAAAACAAAAAAGAACCGGTATGCTGTACGCACAGAACAGTAGTGATGCATTGCAGCAGTGACAGAATGTGGTGACCACAAACGTCTTTACAGACATTGTACCTGCGAAGCACATTCTTACACACACCCCATTCCACCTGGTGTCTCTTCAGTTTCTAGTGCAGCGGCCAGAACTTTTGCCAGCAGATCTTCCTCTGTCTCTAGTTAAGCCTCGTAAATTAAACTTTGCTTACGACCCTACAAGAAATAGCCCATAGAAGTCAAATCCGGAAATCGCGGCGGCCACGCTGTTGGACCTCCTCGGCCTGTCCATGTTTCACCACATCGTCTGTTGAGATGCTTCCGAACTGTACGTGAGAAGTGAGGTGCTTTATCATCACGCTGAAACCACAATTCCTGATGGACATTAAGTGGCACAGCTTCCAAGAACTCGTCTAATACGGTTCGTAGAAAGATCAAGTACTCAGGACCAGTTAGCTTGAGTGGAAGGAGGTATCGGCCAGTCGCACGATCGTCCACAATACCTGTCCACACGCTGATACCAAACCGATGTTGAAATCCCTGAACAAGCGTTAACAGGAGGGTTTTCGTCTGCCCAGACATGGCTGTTTCGCTACTTCAGAACATTGTCCCTAATGAGCTTGCTTCAATCTGTGAACGAAATTCGACGTGAAGCAGGGGTGTGTCGATCCACCAGTACAGGAAGCACGTGCAGTAGGCAATGCCTTGTGGAAGATTGGCTGAACCTATAGCGTGAACCCATAGTGGTACGAACGTAGTTGTCGCTCATGCAGAACATCCGAGACGGTGCTGTAACTTACAGCCACTGCACGCGCAGTTGTTGGAGCACCCGTTGAAGGATTCCCTTCATCGCGATGCAATACATCTTCAAATTAGGACGTGCGGCTTTGTCGTGGAGCCCCACAGTCCTGCCTCCTCACGGTGAAGGTACCTGTTTTCCGGAGCCGCTGCGTAACGAAAAAAAATTGTGCGATGGCATGCTACGTTGCGGGAAACGTTCGTGAAACAGCCGACTAGCACACAAGCCAATACATCGAGCTTCGCCAAACACAAGGAGCATGTCTGCGTATTCCGAAAACGTGTACCGAACCACGTTTACTGCATCGGAGACTCACAAGCATTGAATAGATTTCACAGCAAGACAGACGTTGTTAAGTAACATCACGTGACCATCTGACGTAGTAGATGTCATCCTGTCTACTCTAACGCATTCCAGGACAGGCAACTTTGAGACTTTTTCTCTTTCCCCTCAGAAGAGGCGGACACGTCACACACCTGAACTGAACCGGTCGTAGAACGAAAATGGTAAGTTTCCGGACGTGGGTTCCCATTCAGAATATTACGCCACTGGTAATTAAAATTGCTACACCACAAAGATGACGTGCTACAGACGCGAAATTTAACCGACATGAAGAAGATGCTGTGATATGCAAATTAGCTTTTCAGAGCAATCACACAAGATTGGCGATGGTGGTGACACCTACAACGTGCTGACATGAGGAAAGTTTCCAACTGATTTCTCATACACAAACAGCAGTTGATTGGCGTTTCCTGGTGAAACGTTGTTGTGATGCCTCGTGTAAGGAGGAGAAATGCGCACCATCACGTTTCAGACTTTGATAAAGGTCAGATTGTAGCCTATCACGATTGTGGTTTATCGTATCGCGACATTGCTGTTCGCGTTGGTCGAGATCTAATGACTGTTAGCAGAATATGGAATCGGTGGGTTTAGGAGGGTAATACGGAACGCCGTGCTGGATCCCGACGGCCTCGTATCACTAGCAGTCGAGATGACAGGCATCTTATCCGAATGGCTGTAACGGATCGTGCAGCCACGTCTCGATCCCTGAGTCAACAGATGGGTACGTTTGCAAGACAACAACCATCTGCACGAACAGTTCGACGACGTTTGCAGCAGCATGGACTATCAGCTCTGAGACCATGGCTGCGATTACCCTTGACGCTGCATCACAGACAGGAACGGCTGTTGATATACTTCCCGGGATGTGAGGTCGTGGTCCAAGAACTTTTTCTGCTCCTTACGTTTCGTCCAGGACTGCGCTGGACTTCCTCAGAGGCGCTGCTCCGCTGAGTCTTGCCGACTGACTGGTCGGGTGTCTGAGAGCGACTTGTATATTGTGAGAAAAGGGGGGGCGTGGTTCAGGTGACACGTGATGGGCAGTGATAATCCATAGCAAAGATAAGGTTGACTATCGATTACCACCTTGTCAAGATAAAAATTGTTAGCAATTTTGTAGAGCCACTGTCCATATATCTCTGAGTTTCATAGCCTCCTCTTTCCTATTAAAATTATCGTGATGTTTATAAATTTCAATAGCTTCTCTGTATAGGCGTGGATAGTAATTTAACGTTGTAGATAAAACTTCGGTATCCGAAAACTTTACTTGGTGGTTTCCTGGTTGAAGAGCTTGTTCCGCTACAGCTGATTTTTCTATTTTTCCAAGTCGACAAAGGCTTTTATGCTCTTTCAGTCGCGTATTTACGCTTCTTTTGGTAGTACCAATATAAACTTTCCCACAGGTACATGGAATTTTATACACACCACATGTCGACAGAGGAGGGCGTTTATCCTTCACAGATCGTAGTACTTATTTTCTTTGTTGGTTTAAAGACGAAAACGCAGGGTGTGGTGATATTACAGAACCGAAACATTTACCAAGTTCCGTTGTGGGACCGAGTCTCGGAAAGAATATTTATTGTGCTTCAGGCGCGAGAGACTTGTCAGTGTCTCGGCCGCGAGGCGCGCTCTACTCTTAATCCGCAGAGACAAGCCCGGCTCAGACCCCGCGCTAATAAGGCCCGGAGCGGATTCCACCGAGTGCCGCCATGTTTGTGTTGGCTGACACCAGCGTCCCTGGGCCGGCAGATAGCCGGCTTACGGCGGAGCCAGCGCCACTGACGCAGATATCGCCTCCCCTGCGCAGTGCAGATGCGCGAATGTGTATTTACGCTTTTTTGTCCTACAGTACGTAAAGCAGTGCATCTTACAGACACTGCACAAAATGGGTTTTATTCCGACGTGAAAACTACTTAAAATTTGTACCAGATCGGTGCCTGGCGACGTAAGATAGGTGAAAAACGTTTCTCACTTTGAACTTTTTTTTAAAAAAAAAGAAGTACGGCATCGTTTACAATGGTGTTTGAAATAACTATTTCCCCACCTGTTTCTCATTCACGATATAAGCATAAAAACTGTCAACAGATGCCTGTACGATCGTGTCATGCACTGACTTTGGAATTCTGGTCAATGGACAACCACGGCAACAATGACGCCAGGACACCTATCAAAGGGTATAATGGGTACCGGGTAGTCTCACATGCACAATCGCTGAGTACACAGTCGCAGAAGATGCCTACCAGACCCTCTGCTAAGGAGGGCCTTAGGAAGAATGGAAGCAACACAGTCGCAAACTGATGTGATCCGATAGATAATGTGAATCTTTCTGTTTTTTTCTGGGATGCAGGGACAGTTTACAGCCAGCCGCTGTGTCCGAGCGGTTCTAGGCGCTTCAGCTGGGACCGCGCTGCAGCTACGGTCGCAGATTCGAATCCTGCCTCGGGCATGGATGTGTATGATGTCCTTTGGTTACTTAGGTTTAAGTAGTTCGAAGTCTAGGGGACTGATGACCTCAGATGTTAAGTCCCGTAGTGCTCAGAGCCATTTGAACCATTTTTCACTGCTACGCCGATGAGCAAAAACGTTTTACCAATAAATTAAACGCCTTAATGGTCCAGCCAGCCCGCCGCTGTGGCCGAGCCGTTCTAGGAGCTTCAGTCCGGAAGCGCGCTGCTGCTACGGTCGCAGGTTCGAATCCTGCCTCGGGCATGGATGTGTGTGATGTCCTTAGGTCAGTTAGGTTTGATTATTTCTAAGTTCTAAGGGACTGATGACCTCAGAAGTTAAGTCGCATAGTGCTCAGAGCCATTTGAACATGAGAAAGAGAGGAGCGTTATGTGGCTGTAACGGCAAGACGGGCAGCCTTAATACTGCATGGTAAATGGCATCTGACCTCGCAGCATCCATGGACGTGTTGCAGTGAGGTAAACGGTGTACAGAAGGCTACAGCAGAGTGGCTTGTATATTCGGAGACCTGTTGTATGTGTAACTCTGACGCTTCTTCACAGACGGGAACGTCTGGAGTGGAGCTGACAACCTGCCACCTGGACGGTCGAACAATGAACCAATGTTCTTTTCACAGATGAGTTTAGATTTGGTCTGGACTGTGATTGTCGACGGATTCGCATCTGGAGGTAACGTGTAACACGATTTCGAGACCCAACCATTGTGGAGAAAGACAGATATCGAGGATGATCCCTAATGGCGTGGGAAAGTCTTCATGAAACCGTACGGTTAAACAGGCAACGTTTAACTGCTGTCAGGTATCGTGACGAGATTTAGGAATGTGCAGTTGTTGCGAGATGCTGTGGGTCCAGACTTCGTAATGATAGACGATAATGCTCGACCTCACAGAACCCAGGTGACTGACGTTTTCTGGAAACAGGAAATACTGCACGCGTGACGTGGCCTGCTCGCTCTCCCGATCTGAATCTCATACAACACGTCTGGGATGCACTTGGGAGACGGGTTGCATCACGTTAGCATCCACCAACCACACTCCAAGTCTTGCGAGCAGCGCTACGGGAGTAATGGACATCATTGCCTCAACATGAGATTAATGACATCATTCACAACATACCCCGCCGTTAGTTAGGCCTGTATTGCTGCCAGAGGAGGTCGCACCTCATAGTGAGCGCATTAACCAGTTGTCAGAATGTGTGTGTAACCCTATTTAATTGGAAGAAACAAGGAACATTTTGTCTAGCACTTTTAATGCTGCAGTTATTTACGTTGTGTATTCTTTATATTGTTTTTACTTAACTATCACGTGACTATGCGGTTTTGTGGCAAAATAAACGAAACCTTGCAGAATTTCAGTTTGTTAATTTTGGGCACCAGTTTATCTTCATCATCATCATCATTATCATCATCATCATCATCAGCATCTGTCGGCCATCTTCAGATCCTGAGCGGAAGCAAGAGTTCAGGTACGATTGTAGCCACGATGTGCGTCTTTCTGAATTGTGCAGGACAATAAAAAAAAAAGATCACAAAGAAAATGTCTGTTCTTTTATACTAGGTGGGTTGAACCATGGTTCGTAGTGCACGTCAAAACGTCGCTCCTTGTGTAACTTACTGTTCAATGTCAGTTCAAAGGTTGGAGCAAGGCAACGGAATATCACGTGCCATATCACCACAATGCATAATGAAGCACCGCAACGTACAAACCACCCTTTTAGTTTACAGTTTTGTCTTTCATTAATAAAGAAGTGCTTTGATCTACAAGAGACTACAACAAGTAGGTGCATTTTTGCTTAAAAATATCTAATTGTAGTTCCAGTGCAAGAAGTGTTCTCCTCGCTCTAGTACGCGCCAGTAAAGTAGAGAATATTAGCACGTGGGGCGTTCGGTAAAAATGCAACACTTTTTTTGTCGGCCAATTTCGGCTGAAAAATGCGGAATTTTCTGTGGGACACTGAGGAATATTCCCGCTTTAGCGCCTATAGTTTCATGAAGTTCCGACAGGCGGTGTAGCGTTGCTCTTGGGGGGGGGGGGGGGGGGCGAAAAGAAAAAGGATTGTTATTTCACATATATATTTGAAAAATGTCGAAAAGTGAATATTTTGTTGGGCCACTTGGCAACAGAATCAGGGATTGTTTACACTATTATAATAACATTCGTTGAGCATTAAATACCTGAATAAGAGCAGCATATTGATTTATTTGAGATCGTTCGGAAGAAACATTATCATTTCTGTACCTTTTTTTTAGTCGCGATGTAGTCATTACCGGAACAACACTAAGGGACCAGAAGATTTATAGACTTTAAAAGAAATGCAACACTACACAGTTAAAAAAAGGAAGAGTTGATTCAGAAATAATAGGAAAACGATAATGTTCCTTCTGCCTCATGCTGCGTTCGACCCATCAGCGTGATAGTAATTTCTAGTCATGAACTAACACGAAATAATTATGATTCAAGTAAATGAGGAGATGGAAATCATCAAGGTTAATTTACTAAAATAAGCACACTTATCTTTAACACACGTTTCTTAATGCTATGTACCTTTTCATATTAAATTACAAGAGATGACCATTGTGGTTAAATACTTTATATAACAGTCAAAATGTTCTCTTGATGCTGTCTGTTCGTAATCAATTACAAGAAACTACATGTTTTATGATTGGAAAAATAACAATTAGCACATTTATTGAATATTTTCACATAAAATATAAAATACCGATGCGGAACGCAGTAAGTTCGCGTCCACCTTTCGTGGAATACAAACAGTAAAAGGTGATGCGCCCAAATCCTCATTTGTCTTGAAACAACAGAAATCTTTTTTATATCATTAATCGATACATGTACATAGAGATTTATAGGGACCGCGCAAGAACAGCAAAGATAAACAGTAATAGATTCTGTCGGTGCTATGCGATGGTTCATTTCTTTTACTTTACAATTGTTCGATAACTTTAGGCCATCAGGCGTTTACTATTGAGCGTATATTAATGTTTGTGAGGCGACAATTACTAATATTACAGCGGCCGCGCTCTGCGTAGCCTTCAAAATGGCTTCAGTAACGGAGGTGCTTTTCAAGCAGAAAGCTGTCATTGAGTTTCTTTTGGTGGAAAACCAGGGCATCGCAGACATTCATAGGCGGTTGCAGAATGTTTAGGACACCGGGAAGTGAACAAAAGCGCGGTGAGTCGTTGGGCGAGGCGTCTGACATCATCGCAACGAGGTCGAGGGAAACCTGTGCGATCTCCTGCGTGGCGGCCGCCCGCACACAGCTGTGACTCTTGCAGTGTTGACACTCCCATTCGAGGTGATCGACGGACCGCAAACACCACGCTGCTCAACTGGACGTCTCTGTTGGTAGGGGTACGGGCTATTCTGTTTGCTGTCCTCTATCTTGGTGCAACGATCAACTATGAACTGTATTGTGCTACTCTCAGGAAATTAAAGAAACTATTTCAGCGCGTTCGCCGCCACAAAAAAGGAAAATAACTTCTTTCTCCGTGACCATGCAAGGCCTGAGAAACGTCTGGGCACCCGAGTGCAGCTCGTTGAGCTGTTCTTCCTCATGCACCCTATAGCCCGGATCTCGTAAGTTCCGACACCATTTGTTTGTTCCAATGAAGGATGCTCTCCGCGACAAGCAGTACGTGGATGACTGGGAGGTTATTGCTGCATCAAAACTTTGGCTCCGTCGTTGACCAGTAGAGTTGTACCATGCCGTCTTGCAGTCCCTCTGAGTAAGGTGTCATAGGGCCGTCTCATTGAACGGAGACTACATTGAAAAATAGGTTTCTGTAGCCAAAAAAGTGGGGAATAATATGGTGTATTGGAATCCTGAAGAAAACAAACTTGCTTCCAGAAAAAAAATGTTGCATGTCTTACTGAACGCCCCTCGTATATGGAACAATGGGTTTTGTACGTTGTATGCAACCGATGTGTTACTAGCGCTGGCTTTGTGGCCAAAGTCTCGCGTCCGTTTGTCGGAAATGCACAATTTCTCGGTCGCTCGTATGCATTTTATGCCACTGATAAGGCTGGAAGGAGGTGAGAATCGGGTTGACTGTTAACTGCCCTTACTTCTGCGTATAGTATGTCGCTTGTAGCCAGTCTGTTTGCGTTGGGCGGTTTTCGTGCTTCTATTTACGGTCCACTGCATCAATAACGAGACAAGAGTCAAGACGTTGCGTCACGTGTAGTTCTTGGTAAGAAGTTCAGCTGATCTATCAGCGGTCTCATTTCCTTATATTGTCATTATTCGTGTAGTATAATATCAACTAATTCCTCGGAGGCAAATAAACGTTGCCTGCAAATAGCCAGGCGTCCACATGATGGGCTTTCGTAAACGGCGGGTATGTGATACCAAGGAATCTGGAGGGACGAAAATAAAGATTATATCGGCTTTTATCCTGTCAGAAAAGGAGGCATACCGGTATTCGAGTACATTTCTGATAATCAGTTATAGCAAGTGCATTCAAAAATTTCAGGGTGTAGTATAGAGTTGGATCACAGGGAGATATTGAAGGAGATGCGGCCCGTGGGTGGCACACAAACTTCATCATGTCGTCATTGGTTTTCGAAAAAAAAGGGCCATGCGCCAGGCTCGACGCGACGTGTAAAATTTACTATATGTGTGTGTGTGTGTGTGTGTGTGTGTGTGTGTGTGTGTGAGGGGGGAGGCAAATACCCATATATCTGCACGAAAACACATTAATTCTCACATATTTAGCTACGAAACACCGAGAAGTCAAACTCCTGCAGTTGAAAATAATTGCAGCACCTATAGATACCGCAGAAGACGATGGGTCCCGGGTTCGATTCCCGGCGAGGTCAGGGATTTTCTCTACCTCGTGATGACTGGGTGTTGTGTGTTCATCATCATCATTTCATCATCATTGACTTGCAAGACGCCGAAGTGGCGTCAACTACAAAGGACTTGCAATACGGCGGCCGAACTTCCCCGCAAGGGGCCTCTCGGCCAACAATGCGATACGATCATTTCATTTACATTAGGAAGTACACAGGGCAGCGTATCTCGTTTTTGACATATCAGTCTTTAGAGCATTAACCACGATAACTGGGATACGGCTCCTGGTGAACACTTCGCGAATTGAAAGTTGGAATACATTGATTTATTTATCTTTAAATAATGTTGAACTTCAAAAATTGCTCGGTGCATAATACAGCACGTAGACACTTCTTATATATCTTCTTTGCACCTTGAAGAAGATCAGCCCAGAAGGTGGGACACAAAATCATCATTCATGTTACGCTCGATAATTTTACATGTCAGCTACTTAGATCTACGGCAAAAAACACCCGCAACGCAGAGCTGTTATTTGCACAAATATTGTTAGAGATCTGCACACAGCTGGTAACTTTAATCAGCAACCTAATCCTAGCAAGCGGTCTAGAGTAACATGTATAAGGTATTGTTATTCTTTTAAGTAAATGTGCCGTATAACGCATTAAAAGTTGTAATGCGGTCACATACACGGTTAAATTATGCCGTAGTTTTCGTAACGTAATGTGGAAAATTTTAGGTACCGAAATGAACTAAACTTCACTGACGGTGTCAGCGAATTTTGACGTTGCATGCTGCTGTTGGAAATTCATTATCGTTAGTCGTAGCCAACCAGGATATGGTATTCGGTACCGGCAGCTAATAAAAATCGCTAAATGTTACAGTTCTGATTTCTACCGATATTTGGCTTTTTCCGTCTGTATCAATTATTTCAAGGCAATGGAAATTATAGTAGTAACGGCTGATTACATTGATATTGGTCAATACAAAATAACGGCTAACTTCACATGTGAAGCAACGGAAATTACCTGCGAGAATATCATTGGCTATCTATACCTGACCCATGATTCGTTGTGCCGACTTCCCATCATTCATCGCACAAGCCGTTACCAAGTGCAGCACGAAACGGAAAGTTCGAAACACGGCAAGTGCACTTTTAACCTGAAACACACTTCCTTTCTTAGCATTAGATCAAGTTACCTTTATTTCCTTATGTGAGGAACGCAAGTTCGAGTTTTGAATATGACTAACTATTAAAAATACATACGCATTATACGCAAACTTTGTTTCTGGGAATGATTACTGGATTTTTTTTGTTTTTGCATTGCCTTATGAAGTGACTATCACACTAGGAATATGTAATGTTACACATCGCAGAGACTTCATATTATTTACGGGTCAGATTATTTTTTCATGATAATCAGTTTAAAGAATGTAAAAGTAATTCGTGTGTAAACAAAAGTACGTATGTTCTATGTGTCTTACAACAATGTTATTATAATTCTTGGATAAATTATAATGTACGATTACGCCAGTGACGTCCTGCAGCACCCAAAAATGACCACACACACACACACACACACACACACACACACACACACACACACACACACACACACACGCGCGCGCGCGCGCGCGCGCTCCCGCGCGCGCGGATAGAGAGAGAGAGAGAGAGAGAGAGAGAGAGAGAGAGAGAGAGAGACAGAGGGGAATATTTCGAAACAATGACAATTATTCGTTAACAAACAAAGATGCAAAAACCAAAGCTAATACATGACGGTCCCCTCCTCCCCCCCCCAAAAAAAAATCCAAACATACCGTAATTCTATAGTCCAATCCACGAACAAAGGAAGTTCGCCCATGTCGAGGCACGGACGGAAACGGCACTGTTGACGATTCCAAGCGACACTTGCAGTACGCGCACGCTCGCTTACTTTCGCTAACAACTCGCAACAAATGAAATAGACATTCGCTAAACAACTAGCTAGCTACGATCACATTTAATACTCGTACTGGCTACAGCATTCAAAGCAGAGCGTCCAGAACACTACTGAATGTTCATTGGCTGTCTGAGTATGCGTGACGTAGGTGCGCAGAACAAGCCTAAACTCAGCCCCCGTCCTTCGTGACTCCAGGTACAGTACACCGAAATACCTTAAATTACAATTGTAGTACAAGTGAATAACTGTTCGCCAATGAAATATACAGCAAATAAAATACAATAAAAATACACGGAAAGAAATAAACATACATCAAATAAATTATAATCATAATTTACACGAATAACTTAAAACAACCACAGATAATGTTTAACGTTTACTACAATACCATCTGTGACTACATTACTCCGCATCGGAAACTCATGACATTAAAGAATCGCGGTAATTTTTAAAAATAAATATTGAATCAAACGGGACTATCGAGAGAAAGGTGGTGGGGGGGGGGGGGGGGTTCGGGCAGGGGCAAACCTAAATCCAACAACAACCGCAAAATCAAATAAATAATTAAAAGGAGAAAACGCAAAAGACAGTGACTGGGAATAACGGAAAATTAATACAGAAATCCTAAAATAAATCGCACTACACACGCAACATAAATTCATGAGAAATAACGGAACGTGTAACCGACAAGTAGAGTTCACCTATACGGTCAATTCTAGCGACGACTGCCGCGCCGGTTATTTTTCGCATTTTTGCAGTAGGTGTAAATTGTGCTTTCATTCGGTATTTTCATTTTTGTTATAGCTCAGTGTCCTCGCAGATTCCTGCTTCCTCTGAAATCGTGCCAATATGACTGCTATTCGTTTCAATTGCACGAATTTAAGCTGTGCTCTTAGCTTCCTGCCAAACCATGCCATCTGAAATGGTGACATATTCCGAACAAACAGCGTAGTTTAGGGCAATTACTAAGGCCGGTATTACACTATCAAAATTTCTTTGTCAAAAATCTTTGTCAAAGATATTTGATCAAATCTAGGGCCTCACTGTAGATTTGATCAAAGAAGTCGCTTGTCTTCTGTTCACTGCAATGTGACATGTTACCACATGGAGCGCTAGCGTCGCTGCAGCGTTCTGTCGTCTGTAGTGTTTTTATAAACATGGCCGGTAAATACAATTGGTGTGTGCTGACAACTACAAAATTAATAGCCGGCCGCGGTGGTCTCGCGGTTCTAGGCGCGCAGTCCGGAACCGTGTGACTGCTACGGTCGCAGGTTCGAATCCTGCCTCGGGCATGGATGTGTGTGATGTCCTTAGGTTAGTTAGGTTTAAGTAGTTCTAAGTTCTAGGGGACTGATAACCACAGCAGTTGAGTCCCATAGTGCTCAGAGCCATTTGAACCATTTTTGAACAAAATTAATAGAGATGTATGAAGCTGATGAGGTGCTTTACAAAGTCAGGCAACCTGAATACAAAAATAGATTAAGAAGACTGGAGACCTGACCGGACCTGAACTGACCTAACCTAGTATTTGATGTACGACTTGACATCCTCTACTATAAGCTCAAGTAACAAGTTTTGTTGAACACTTTTATCGTGTCGTCGTAAAACCCACGGCTTCACCCAAGTATGTTTCCTTTTTTTCCCCGCTTCTCTTCCGCATGTGCACACAGAGCAATTGTGGTACATGCAACTGCTGTGGTTAATAACAAGTTGTTATTGTCAGCCATCTTGAACAATGTCGAAAAATATGCTGACAATGTAATACCCCTTGTAGCGCTACGTCAAATATCTTAGTCAAATATATTTGACAGAATATTTGATCACATCTTTGATCAAATCTTTGACAAAGAAATTTGATAGCGTAATACCGGCCTAAGGCAACCAAACGTATCATTTAATAACAGGCCGTTTACATCCTTAGTTTCGTAAACTCACGATGTCACACATTACGTCGTGGATCGAAGCCGACTGACCTCATATCTTCACATGACAAGCACTTATTAGAATCCTGTCCAACGTGTTGTTGCGCAACTATGTTGTTGTTGTTGTCCTCAGTCCTGAGACTGGTTTGATGCAGCTCTCCATGTTACTCTATCCTGTGCAAGCTGCTTCATCTCCCAGTACCTGCTGCAACCTACATACTTCTGAATCTGCTTAGTGTATTCATCTCTTTGTCTCCCTCTACGATTTTTACCCTCCACGCTGCCCTCCAATACTAAATTGGTGATCCCTTGATGCCTCAGACATGTCCTACCAACCGATCCCTTCTTCTGGTCCAGTTGTGCCACAAACTTCTGTTCTCCCCAATCCTATTCAATATTTCCTCATTAGTTATGTGATCTACCCATCTAATCTTCAGCATGAACAAATATTTGAGTTACGCAACACGAACTGCCCCACAATGAGTCGGTGATTTCTTCTGAGAGGGCAATTCTGAATCTACTAAACTAGAGAGAAAATTATCGTTTTGCAAAACATAATTAAACTCAAAACTCTTTATGTTTTATAGTAGACTGAGGATAACATTTTTTGATGTCTGAAGTGATCTGTTGTAGGAGAAATAAACTTCAAAAGATGAGAGACTGGCACAGAAGGTATTTTTAACGAACTGCAGAAAATGAGTCACATTTTTGCTGCTCTTTACTCATGTTGCAGCTGAAGATTACGTCCTTCTGGAATGTAACGCCTGATCTATAATCTGTAACCAAGAGCTACATGTGCAGAAAATACAGGCCTTTGAGTAGCAGCGGTAAGCTTAAATGTGTCGCTATCACAGCGACCGGCGTTCAGTGTGGGCCTGTGGATTACCGGCGCTTGCAAACGGGCTGAAGTGGAAAGACAGAATACATTGAAACATTGTGCTTATTCACGTCCGAGTTTTGCGTGTGGGAAAATCGGCTCAGCTGATTCTCAGCTGTTATTAGCATTAGCGTGATTTAGTGGGCTACCTAGGGACAAGAGGCCCGAAGCTGTGGTGTGTCGAGTTCCTGCTACCTGCAGCAGACAGAAATCTACTGCAGCTGTCAACACGTACGTCGACGGTATGATAAATCAAGAGAAACTTTTCAGAGAACAAATGTAATAGGGCACTGCTACATTTTTAGAAGTAAAATGTCGATACCTACAAAGAGACTACCCCCCAAGACCACGCAGAAGTGCCACAACACGACGTGGCATGGACTCGAGTAAAGTCTGAAGTAGTGCTGGAGGGAACAGAAACCATGAATCCTGCAGGGCAGTCCATAAATCCGTAAGAATATAAGAGGTTGGAGACTCTTCCGAATAGCACGTTGCAAGGCATCCCAGATATGCTCAATAATGTTCATGTCTGGCAAGTTTGATGGCCAGCGGAAGAGTTTAAACTCGGGAGAGTGTTCCTGGAGCCACTCTGTGTGGGGTGTCGCATTGTCTTGCTGGAATTGCCTGGGTCCGTCGGAATGCACAATGGACATGAATGGATGCAGGTCATCAGACAGGATGCTTACGTACGTGTCTCCTGTCGGAGCCGTATCTATACCTATCAGGGGTCCCATATAACTCCAACTGCACATGCCCAGCTCGAACAGTTCCCTGCTGACAAATGGTTCAAAAGGCTCTGAGCACTATGGGACTTAACATCTGAGGTCATCAGTCTCCTAGAACTTAGAAGTACTTAAACCTAACTAACACACGGACATCACACACATCCATGCCCGAGGCAGGATTCGAACCTACGACGGTAGCGGTCGCGCGGTTCCGGACTGTAGCGCCTAGAACCTCTTGGCCACCGCGGACGGTCCCTGCTGACACGCCGGCCGGGGTGGCCGAGCGGTTCTAGGCGCTACAGTTTGGAACCGCGTGACCGCTACGATCGCAGGTTCGAATCCTGTCTCGGGCATGGATGTGTGTGATGTCCTTAGGTTAGTTAGGTTTAAGTAGTTCTAAGTTCTAGGGGACTGATGACCTTATAAGTTAAGTCCCATAGAGCTCAGAGCCATTTGAACTGCTCCTGATACTTGTTGTTTTATATAGGCGTTGCCGACCGCAGTGTCGTATTCTGTTTGTTTGCATATCTCTGTATTTGAATACGCATGCCTATACTAGTTTATCTGGCGCTTCACTGTATGTTCCATAAATTATTAGTGCGATATTTCTGTAAGATGCGCAACGAATCAAATTGTAGATGAAATTATTCGAAACTTGCAGGAACACCTGCACCCTCACAGTTACAGATGTTTTTACAAGGCGCAGATCAGGTGAAGACCCACCCTACACAAGGGGCGGATTGTCCAGTTACTGTACTCACCGTTTTGTTGCGCCATACTCAACTCCGTAGATGTATGTAGTGCGTGCACTCACCTGGAATAAACCAAACATTTAATTAACGAAAAGCCTTACGGAATCAATCCATACATATTATAAAAATGGATGGACGTATACATTTGTGTATCCATATTCCATGTCTTCTCCTAAGCCACTGGACCGGTTGCAACCAAACAAGGTACGCACATACCTTACCGTCAGGCGACAATAGCTGCGGGGTAAGAACCACCTACCACTTCTCGGGGTGGTGGTGGGGGTGAAAAAGAAGCATAGTTCGCGATGCGTGAATTACCTGCATTTTATCATCCAGCATTTCACTAAGAGTGCCCTTAGTTACCTACAACAAACTTTACACAGAATTTAAAACTCTTACGAATTTTTTCTCACTGCCAACCTCTACAAAATGATGAAACGAAAAAAGAAAGTTTATCGTTTGCTACATGTTCACTGTTCATGCAGTGAAAGTCTTGGGTCAGACATGACGTTATTTTTTACCAATTCTTTACTACTAACTGTATTCTCGACTCACTTTGCAGACAGTATGCGCATTTACTACTGAATGTAAGTGCAAAATTATATCTCTGTACGACGGAAAGGTCAGGAAATATGGTTCAAATGGCTCTGAGCACTATGGGACTTAACATCTGAGGTCATCAGTCCCCTAGAACTTAGAACTACTTAAACTTAACTAACCCAAGGACATCACACACATCCATGCCCGAGGCAGGATTCGAACCTGTGACCGTAGCGGTCGCGCGGTTCCAGAGTGTAGCGCCTAGAACCGCTCGGTCACACGGGCCGGCTCAGAAATATGATTTCATAAACAATAGCATGCTTGGAAAACTGCCGCATCATGCATGACGTCCAAATCTATTACTTCTTCGCTAATAACTCTGTTCGCCATAAACTGCACATGTGGTATCCACATATGCCGTTAAATGTACCGACAATATTACATCATTGTACGACACCTAGTTCAGGAGTATGACGTCATAGATAATGAGATGCGTGAGAAACTGTCACATCGTGCATGACATTTACATTTATTACTTCGTCGCTGCTGCCCCATTCGCAACACATTTCGCAGCAAGTACGTCGCTGAATGTATCTACAAAATTACGTCACTGTACGACGCATAGTTCAGGAGATATGACGTCATAAACATTAAACAGAAGGCCAGACGCTACGTGTTAGGGTCGCGGACTCACAGTCGTAAATAAATACCTGCGAAACGCCGGCATTCTCCGTTAGTTATAGTACAATTAACACGTGATGATGGTTCTTTGAAGTGTCTCAAAGCTGTTGAGTGGCGTTCAACACAAAAGATTGCATTTAATTTCGCGTTACATATGTAGTTCAAAGACAATTTACTGGAAATCGTACACTTAATGAGTGCTTTTAGGAAAACAGTGACAAGAAAACGCGAATTGTACGTGACCGAACGTACAAAGAGAACAAAGTTTACGATTTGATACGAGTGTGACGTACTCATTAAACTTATCGTTTGAACACGATACCGTGTACAGCGTTGAAGACAGTCGTTGTGGATGCATACATAAAGTAGAGCATGCGTAATTCTTACTTCACTAATCACGTAAAGTATAGCAGTTTTACTATATCAGGTACAAATATCGAATAAATCAGATCAAAAGAGAGTGATAAACACCTGTAAAGCGAACACAATCAAGAATAAATGACTAGCACTGCTGAATTATTCTGATTATAGCTTAGCCAGTTGGTATTTGACAACAAAGATGTTTGTACCAATACTACTGAACTTTACTCTAGTATACTATGACATTACAATATCCATCTGTAATTTACGTAACATCATTGTGCTACGAACGGACCAAGAACAACGTAAATAACTTCAGTTATAATTTATAAAGATAAAACAACTTCCTTCTGCAACTGAAATTTATTCTTGAGTCCCAGACATATTTATCCCATTCAGTGAGGCGTCTTCACCGGTCTGTAATAGTTATAAAATTACTTAGTGGTACATTTTCTGATGTGAATTTTCTAGTGATTCTTTTTTTTTACTTAAGTAAAAGACACAAACATATAAAACTGCCAGTTTTAATCCGCCAGAAAGTTTCATATCAGCGCACACTCCGTTGCAGAGTAAAAATCTCATTTTGGAAACATCAGGATTCGAACCTGCGACCGTAGTGGTCGTGCAGTTCCAGACTGTAGCGCCTAGAACCGCTCGGCCACACCGGCCGGCTTAACACCGTTCGATCAGTTTACTTACCACCAAACGCGTACCGTTGCGCAGTTTTGGTTGGTTTATATTTCGAAGCATGATTACTACGGCGCCAAATTTTAGGAGTAAATTGTGCGTTGGTAAGCCAGGCACATCCAAGGTGTTTAAAAACTCAATTCGATAGTTGGTGGCTTCATCTTCATTTGTTACACAATCAATAGATATTAATAAATGCATTTTACCGATGATCTCATTCTGAATTATGTAGTTTAGGTCATCTATTATGTAGTTTAGGTCATCTACATCTTTATTCTTAGCCGCCAAAATTGCTCGCTCACTCAACCATTCATTACTTTTATAGTTAGTAATGATGTTTGGGAATACTTTGTTGATAAGTTTGTCTTTCCATGAGACGAATTTTACAGAAAATTATCTACATGTTGATCTCCGTTGTTCGCTCGACGATTTCGCATTGCCAACCAAGCCGTTTCAAGGGCTGCCTCACTTTGCTCTTGTGATTGAGAAGCACGAAGTCGAGCCATACTAACGCGGCGCTCTTCACGGGCAGTTTGTTGTTCTTCTTTAGTCCTTTTATTCGCAGTGTTTTGTATCCTTCTTGCATTACGGCTTTGTCGAGAAATGTTCAATCGTCTTGGTCGCGGCATTGTTAATGATGATTGAAAGAAAATAGAAATTATCTCTTTGAATTTTTAATTAAAGATATATACTGATACTTAACCATAGACGTTTAACTGTCATTTGCGTTTTGTTATTCCATGTCAGATGCGTTTTTGTTGTAGCACGTTTTATAGTGGCGTTTAGCTGACATTTGCGTTTTGTTATTCCATGCCAGATGCGTTTTTTTGTTATACCACGTTTTATAGCCCGTCTCCTGGTTCTAAGCTACCTCTCCTACGATTTTCAACCAAATCGGTGCAGCCGTTCTTGAGTTATAATTAGTGTAACTAACACGAATTTCTTTTATATTTACAGATTAGCAGCGTAACACATTAGTCAGTTCGGTTATGTAAGACGTTGTTGCGCGGGGCGACAAAACGCTCGCGAAGCCAACAAAGGCGGCTTCCAGCGTAATAAGCTCTCACACAGTGTGACACTATTCAGCAGTGCAAACTCAGTCTGGTTCAACATGCCGAAAGTAAAGTGCTCCAGCAGATTAAAGTTGGAGCGATGTTATCTTGGAGAGACGTTCCTTAGCACTGACAGAGAAATACTATTTTGTAAACTACATGAAGTTAAAGCTAGCGTAGAAAAGCGCTTTAATGTGCAACAACACCGTAACACCAAACACAGCACCTTTCTAAAGAGAAGTGCTGAAAATGACAGCAGACAAACGCTGTTGCTTGAACAGGCAGGTCCATCTTCAAGTGTGCAAACACACGTCGACCACTTCTGTGAGGTGATGGTGTCTTACAGTGTCCACTTTAGAGAAGTAATGTGCAACAACACCGATATACCCACCTCTCTACAGAGAATTGCTGAAAATAAGAGCAGACAAACGCTGTTATTTGAACAGGCAGGTCCATCTTTAAGTGTGTTAACATACTCCAGCGACTTTTGTGAGATGATGGTGTCTTGCAATATCCACTTTAGAGAAGATGACGAACCCAAGTTTCACACTGTTTTGGAGAAGTAAGAACACATTCAGTTACAGGTGAATCTATATTAACAAAGAAATATTTACCTGTGTGCTACAAAATTCGAATTAGTGTTGCAGACCAAAAGATCTGGGTGTCCACAGATAAAACCACCGGTATGGGTGGATGTGACGTTCCAAATGTGGTTGTTGGTGTTCTTGAAGTTGACAGGCGTGCAGAAACGTTCCTCCTAACGTGTGCAGCTCTCCAGAGTCTAAAAAACTCGACAACTGCCAATATTTACGTGACGACACTATGAGGATACTGTGGCCGGATTATGTTAACAGAGACAATGTTTTGGTGCTGGTAGCAGATGGTGCTTCATACATGGATAAAGCAACCATGGGGTTCACATTCTCTACCCCAGTATGGTGTACATCGCTTGCCTTGCACATGCGTTGCACAGAGATGCAGAACAGCTGCAATCAAATTACCCTGATGTGGACAAATTAATTTCCTGTGGAAAGAAAATACATGCGAAAACTCCGCTAGGGGTAGTGAAATTTAAGTAAAAGGCACCTTCATTGTCGTCGTCGTCCCCCCCCCCCCCCCCCCCGCCCACCACCACAGCCTTTGTTCACGATGGAGTTGTTGGATTATTGCTGCACTAACGACAGCAAAAACTCAGTCTTTTGTGCGCTTGATAGCTATGAATCAAGCACTACCAAAACTGTGAAAGAAGATTTTACAGGTATCTTATCTGGAAACATTTCATACATTGACACCAAATTTTCAGTGGTACCAAGAGCCTTCGCACAACTGGAAACTGATGGTATTTACAACACCATAGCTCTAATGCTGTATGGATTTATTTTGCTTTTGTTTTATTAAATGTTACATCATTGAACTTCTGTAAATGTGTTTGGTTGAATAGATAACACAAAATGGTATACTCCTTTCCTTGTAAAAACTTTGGTGCCATGATTTGATTCTATGCAAAGTAGTGTATCTGTCATTTAAATTCTTTGTCCCATTTGGAGGGAACAAAACTTAATGTATATAATTGTAATTTCTGTGTGAATAATTTTTTGTAGAAATGTCAATATGTGCAAATGTTCTGTTTTATTTATTGTATTTGTTTGCTGTTACGTAAACTGCTGACCTTCACTTAGGATTCTTAGTTATTCTGTATGTAAAAGTTGTTGTAGTTCCTCTCAGGAACGGAACTGTGTAGCGCGCGCAAATTGTGGTTGGACTAGGTAGAAAAGGTGGAACTGAGAGTCGGTCGGGGACGAGCCACCAGTCGGGGACGAGCTACCAAACTGTGCACTGTCATGTAAATGTAGCATATTGTGCTGGTTCTGAGAGAGGCTTTTCCTGCCGCTTTCCAATGCCTCGGATGGATGGATAAATAGCTGGAACCATTGTGGAATTTGTATCTATCATCGCCACCAAGAAATGACAGGGTCCAGCAATTCTACCTGCAGTTCCACCTACCAACATGCAATCGCCACCTCATTGCGCAATCACTGTAATGGATCTCTACAGTAATGTACAGTGAAGGATCAGCTTAATGGATGTGTTAGTGCTCAAATATAAGGTAACTTATAACTGAATTTATGTACCTACCTTGATTTTTCTCCTTATCATAACACGTCTCAGGTTCCTCTCCGTTTGAACTAAAGTGATTACCGAGTGTCCCTACTGAAAGAACATTAAAGACCAGTGTTTTGCTAATTAATGCCTCTTGTACATAGTAAAAAGAAAGTTAAAGTTAATGTGGCAAGAGAGTGAGTTAAAGTTAATTATGCTTGCTGAAAATAATTTTCCTAGTAAAACTGCTTATTAATGTGTTGTTGCCAACTTCAAAATTAAAAGTTCTTAAGATTGAGGCTTATAAAGTTTTGTTCAGTAAATGATCACATTACTGCCTGTTGTAAATCGCAGAGGGCGAGTCAGTATCTTACATACATGTTAAATTTGTCTCTCACTGTAGTAAAATTGGAAAACTGCAGTTGTGAAATGTTATATACTCATGTTTGCTAAGTGTTTGTCTCTCTTGTGTATTAGAAGTGCATATGAATAGTATACCACAGTTTGTCTATCGTGTTAATACTCGGTAACAAGTAACGGAAAGACCAGTAATTATGAAAACCATAATTTCTTTATTCAAATGATAGTGAGAAGCAACCTGTTAGTGGATTCCAATTAATTTTCATTTTAAATATTAAAGTATTTAACTGAGAGATACTTAACCTATAACCAATTAATGATTCTGCATTGAATAGTAATAATAACGTTATAAAGACCATTCAGTTTGTGTAAGCCCTGAAAGTAATAGTGTGTTTCGGTATCTGTTATCTTCTTGCAAATACTTTGTTGTGCTGCTCTAACTGTTAGTTTCAATGTTACTGTAAACACATGTATGTGTCAGAGTTCACTGCACTCGCGTGTGACAAAGTATAGGTTGTGTTTATCCATTAAAGTTACTAATAACTATTTTCTTGAACTAGAATGTCAATCATTTTCTTGCCTAGTTAGGCTGGCGACCATTTTCTTTATCCGTAAAACAGTGCAGATAGGCAAAAATTTTGTTTGTTGCTGTTCAAATATTTACGTAATTCTGACTTTCATTTCCGATAAGCCACCTCCGTTAGGTAAAACACGGTAAACATAACAAAATTCCTCTCAGAGGGTAACACTGCTCTGTTGCTTTATACCATAATTGCTTAAACAAGATAGTGTTACTTCACGACCTGCTTCCAACTTTAAGGTTATGGTATAGCAGTACAGACAGGAGTGTCAACTGTGTGATGCACTGGATATTCTGCAACATCTGCAGAGTGGTCGAGATCGCAGTAATGTGCCTGCCAAAGTGAACAATAAATTGCAAAAAGCTCTCCTGAGAAATTTTTGATTTTCTACATTGTGCAAAACTAGTGCCAGTCTTTCTGAGAATGCCGTGACATCTGAAGACAGCGAATCAAAGATAGCCTGCACTGACGTCGCGCCTTCACATACGCTCCTGGGATGAGGAGAGGAGCTTTCCCAGGTACAAAACTTGAAAATGCATCTCATGATCCAGTGGAACTCTGGAGGAACTGAGGATTGACTTAAGTCCTGAGAATACTTTAAACAAGTACTGTGTTGTAGTGAAAACAAGGTTTTAGTTTTTGGATAAATGTTATTGTTTTCACAGTATTTTTAAGCTACACAAACGCAGACGTATCAAACACTGCAAAACGTATGCACCATACTCCCAGTTTCTTCAGAAGAGAATTTTGTATTACCTGATATCCCAAAAGTCAGCAAAAATGTTTTTAAGTAAACCTGTATAAAGTAATATTTTATTTTTAGGATCAGATTTATATAAGTTTCTTTTATTCACACAAAAACAGTAACGAAAATGGCTCGCTTACAATGAAATGACATAAATAAGGTGACATAACTGCAGTCATAAATTACAGCGTTCATTGCATGAGGAATGATATTCAGTCTTTAGCAGTAGCACAAATTTAGCATCTTCACTGTCACCTTCAACTGGTGGCAGTTCAGCATGCACATTTTTTTCTTCTGCAGCCTGAAGTTTCTCGACATCATTTCACAGGCCCAAATTAATCATTCAGTAAATCCTTGATGTATGTTCCTTCCAGGGCAAATTACGTGGACAGAAGAGCAGTTCCGGACAGCGACATCACAAAGTCCTTCACTACCTTTTTTTATTGTCAGTTTCAGCCTCCTAAATGCATGCTTATGGAGTTCAAGATGTTCATTTATAACAAACACCAGATGTTTGCCGTCATGTTCTTGTATCTGCCGTAATACTGATTTATTTTCCAAGTGGGACTTGAGGTGAGGTTAGGGTCGGGAACGTGACCCAACCCATACCCTCTCCACGAGGAATCCACCTCTTCCTAACCTATACCCATTCTGTTGAAGCATGTTACTACACTTCTTATTGTGATTCTCATACTGGTTTTCTATAATTCATTTTCCATATACATCTTGTATTCAATATGTTCATCGCTCCCAATATTATTAAAAATGTAACTTGTACATTTGCCCTTTCACCAAATCACTGCGTTACTTTTTGCCTGAGGGTAGTAACTATCTTATGATCTGAAGAAAATGTTAGTCGGTACATTGTTTGCTGAAGTTCTTGTTATTTGAGCAATTTTCTCCCTGTTCCACATCCAGTTGATAATCCGATCTCCACCCGTGTACCAATGAGGCACACTATCAACGAGGTTGCATTTGCTGCGGAGCTTAGTGTCACTTAAACCGATGACAAAGAGACGTTCATTAGTGCTGATGATGTTACTGACTACCTTGTACCTCGCTGTTCTCACGTCAGACGAAAGAACGTCACTGTTGATGTTTTTCCAGACCACATTCCATGCTATTCCAGCATATTTAGTTTCTATGTTATTTTTCCTTTCATGTTTCCGTCTTTCAGCTAAAATCGCCTTTTCTGTAATGTTTTAAAAGCTTTTTGTTGAGATAGCTTAGTTGAAGACAAAACTCCCTAATACGTTTTACTTTAAAACTTATTTTTTGTATATTTATCGGCGGCTCTACACTTTCTGGCCTGACAATGTAGTATAGTTTTGCTGTAATGCTCCCTGGATCGTTACACATTATGCTCCATGTTCGTTTGACATACAATCCCATCCCTTCAGACTTGATTTCAGTAAGTCCCATTCCTCCATTGCTAGGATCCAACACTGCTGCCTTCACAGGCAGTCGAAACAATTCCCCTTTCCACAAAACTTTGCTAAGGTGGACATGATCGTCTTCACCACCGATGATGGGATGGGGAGAACCTGTGCTATGCAGTAGGCCTTGGATAAAATATGCGTGTTGATAAACACTCTTCTTTGGAACTGGTCTATGCTACGCTGACAGTTTTCAGCTAAAGCTCCCTTGATTTTTCTTGCCACCTCCCGCCAATTTATTTGCTATCATTTTTAAAAGAGAAGTTGTCAATGCCATTCCAAGAGCCTTGTGTTCATTAACATGGGTCGCCCACTCAATGAACAAGTTAGCAAGCCGCTTTATATTTAGAAATTTTATTCTGTTTTCATTTACTCTCGCAGCTGATGCGGAACAATATTTTGCAACTATCATCTCTAGTTGTGTCACATCTACTTGATATCGAAAACAGTCTTGATCACAATTTATTTATTAGGGTGACCGGTTTCGATCACTACTGTGGTCATCTTCAGACCAATGAGTAAGAACCTCCTTCTGGTGGTAATTATTTACCACCAGAAGGAGGTTCTTACTCATTGGTCTGAAGATGACCACAGTAGTGGTCGAAACCGGTCACCCTAATAAATAAATTGCGATCAAGACTGTTTTTGATAGTAAATATTTGTAACACATTGATCACTGTTCACTCCCACAATGTATTCAAAAGTAATGTGTCACATCTGCTTGGTCTCTTGATGATTACGCCTACATCGTCCGCGTAAGCATCTACCACGGTCTTTGTTCTTTTAATGGTAATGCCTGTCAGCCTGTGCTGTAGCTGTCTCAGGAAAGGTTCCAGCGATATAACGAACAGAAGGATGGATAAGCGGCTTCCTTGTGTAACATCCTTTTTTATTTCAATTTGTTTGGTCAGTTTACAGTTAACAGAGATTTGTGCAGTAACACCCATTGCCATATTCTTGATGATGTCGATGGATTTTGGCAGTAAGTCCATTCGGCGCATTGTCTATCAGGTATTTGTGATTAATTTGATCAAATGCCTTATGGAAGTCTATAAAAAACAGTCCACATTTTATGTTACTCGCCTGTGTTAGCGTAATGACCTCGCGATACAAAGCCGCAGTTTGTAAAATCATCCTTCTAAAAGCACAAAGTTTGCTGTTGCGATATGATGTCAGCGGTGCATGGAATAAAGCGCTTATTAATTACTCGGGCTATAATTTTATAACCCGAATTTAAAAGCGAGATCGGCCGTAGGTTGTTTATTTTTTGCAGCCTCTGTTCTTCGAGATAAACACGATTTTGTATTGTTTGAACTCTACAGGCGCTTGCCAAATAAGTTTAGGGCATAAATGGTTGCTATTTTCGATATTCTTAAAACAAAAAAACTCTACCTCTAATAATTCTATACTTCATTGAGATAGTCAGCCTTATCGTTGACCACCTAGGAAAGTAATTCTAGCTTGTAATGTCTCGATCCAGTTTTCGGGTGCCAAATAGCTCTTGGCGAAGACGTATCCGAGGAAGAACAAGAGCCAGAGACTTCAAGGAAGAATTAGGGAACGTAAAAAAGTACACTATTTGCTATAGGGTGTATGATAAGTCACTCCCTATTTTTAAACACTTATAATTTCTTTATTTCTGGACTAGATTTCTTAGAACTGGTTTCTTTTTAAGAAACAGAACATCTTCAGGCTGTGTTTAACCTCATTTTTCGCCTTTGTTTCAGTTGGATAATTCCGCCTTTGTTGACTGTGGAAGAACGGGCCAAAATAGCAGCTCGTTATGACGTTTTGAGATCTGTGGTGCGAGTAAAAAGATATTGGAAGGCTGAATGAGGGATCCATGCTACACAGGACGCAAAAGTGGTTAAAAATTGCCATTCCAAATTATTAACAATAGGAAGTGTTGCCGATGCAAGAAGATCAGGAAAACCACCAACTTCGAGAACACCAGATAATGTTGACAGGGTTCGAGAAATGTTCACGAGGAGCCCTAATAAATCACTGCGTCAAGGATCTCGTGAAAGTGGTTTTCCACGTTACGCAATTGCAACGATTCTTCAGAAAAATGTCACCTTTATGCCGTGGAAGCCACATTATGTACAACAATTGTTTCATGATGACTGTGACAGAAGAACTGAGTTCGGAGATATTTTCTTGTGTTGAAATAATGATTGGCCTGAACTTTTTGAAAACGTTCTGTGGACCGATGAGGCAGTTTTCCACATTGGACGATTTGTAAACAGGCAAAGCTGCCGTTATTGGACAGTCGAAAACCTACGTGAATGTGTTGAAAAAAGCACGTGAACGTCTGAAGTTGTTGGTCTTATCTTTCTGCGAACCTCGATGAATGTGAAAGATACCTGGAAATTGTGCAAGATCGTGTATGGCCAATAGTTTCACAACGGAGCAAGTTACAGCGTAACTTCATACGAGACGGAGCACGTGCACATTTTCCAAATGATGTTCGCGAATGGCTGCATGATCGTTTCCCAGATTGTTGGACAGGCAGAGGTGGTCCACATGAACGGCCCGTCCGCAGCTCAGATTTAACGCCTTGCGATTTTTTTCTCTGGGAGTGGGCTAAGCAGAAGATTTACAAGAGAAAACCTTGGAACTTGGATGAATTGGAAGCAGTAATATCTGATGTGTTAGTCAATGTTCCAGCTAACATATTGTAGGCAGCAGTATCGCAAGTACCAATTCCTTTTTTAAAAAAAGTGCGTAGAGAATGCTGGAGCTTATGTGGAGGTTTAAAAATCATGTTAAACACAACCTCAATGGATGCCGTTTCTAACAAAATTAGTTCTAAGAAAATTGCTTCATAAACAATGAAATTATAATTGTTTGAAAATATAGAGTGACTTATCAAGACACCCTGTGGATACCTAGATATCTTGGCCTCAGAAATTGAACTCTTTCACATTACCCTATTAATCCTCCTTTCGTGGAGAAGAAAGTAATATTTTTGTACAAGTATTTTTGGGCGTTGTGTGCAAATTTGCAACACATCTAAGTTCAATATGAGTTGGGTAATTTGGTTGTAACACAATGATATTACAAAGGGTTATTTCAAATATTTTTACTATGCAGTCATCTATTTTTATCCATTTTTCTTTTAAATGGGGCAAAGACATGCACCGAGAGGCTTTACCTCATTTTGTGCGGTAACTTTTTTAGCTAAATTGTAAATTTTTCTGTAATTACTAATCGGAATTTCAATCTGCATGAGGTACAGATAACAACGCAACCTATGACTTCAATAGGAAATCGCTACAATATTAACAAAACTGTGAACAGCGGGCTTTACCCCAACTACGCTGCGCTGTTCGGTATCCGTGTGGCCTCTCTGAACTCTCTAGGAAGAAGCACCGCAATAGCGCTGCCCTTTGTTTATTCTGGCTCGCTTCCATTGTCACTGCCCGTCCATCGGGCAGAAGCATGCTCTCTTCTGTTTTGCTTTTTCCACCCTCGTTAACGTTCGCAAGCATCAGATCCACGGCGAAACACACACGCTCCGAGAAGCAGGGCAGAGCTCTGCAGAGCGTAAAAATAACAACACGGCGTGCGATGTCTGCGAGTGCTGCTGTTGCCGTGGGGGCTGCCAACACGGAGAGTCTTTGCTGACCGCTGATTGTTTTTCTGCGTCCCCATAGAACGTAAGCACGCCTCCACATCTGCGTCTGTACTCTGAGAATTTCCAAAACATATCCACCAGACACAAATGTCTGTTGCACCAGTTTCAACGCTTCTTCACGTTGGACTCACCATTGGACTGCGGAAAGAAAAACCGTTTCAGGGTCTAAATCTACGACGGTTGTTCAATAAGTATTGCAACGCATTTTTTTCTCTGCTAATCCCGGTAGAAAATATGTGGAATTTGTTGTTGTACATAGCGGAATATTCCTGCCTCAGGCCCTATAGTTGCACGAAGTTCCGATAGGTGGCGGAGCTATACGTTGCCTTAAAAATTGCATCAATAACGGAGGTGGGTTTCAAGCAATGAGTTGTGACTGACTTCCTTTTGATGGAAAATCAGAGTATGGCAGATAGACACAGGCGCTTGCAAAATGTCTACGGAGACCTGGTAGTGAACGTAAGATGTCTAGGGACACTAGGCATCTGTCATCATGGCAAATCAGGGCAAGGCGTTCGATATAGTTCCCCACAGTCGTTTAATGAACAAAGTAAGAGCTTTTGGACTATCAGAGCAACTGTGTGATTGGACTGAAGAGTTCCCAGATAACAGAACGCAGCGTGTCATTCTCAATGGAGAGAAGTCTTCCGAATTAAGAGTGATTTCAGGTGTGCCGCTGGGGAGTGTCGTAGGACCGTTGCTATTCACACTATACATAAGTGACCTTGTGGATAACATCGGAAGTTGACTGAGGCTTTTTGCGGATGATGCTGTAGTACATCGAGAGGTTGTAACACGGAAAATCGTACTGAAATACAGGAGGATCTGCAACGAATTGACACATGGTGCAGGGAATGGCAATAGGATATCAACGAAGGCAAGTGTAATGTGCTGCGAATACATAGAAAGAAAGATCCTTTATCATTTAGCTGCAATATAGCAGGTCAGCAACTGGAAGCAGTTAATTAACTGGGAGTACGCCTTAGGAGTGATTTAAAATGGAATGATCATACAAAGTTGATCGTCGGTAAAGTAGATGCCAGACTGAGATTCATTGGAAGAATCCTAAGGAAATGCAATCCGAAAACAAAGGAAATAGCTTACAGTACATCCGCTCGCCCTTTGCTTGAATATTGGTCACCAGTGTGGGATCCGTACCAGATAGGGCTGATAGAAGAGATAGAGAAGATCCAACGGAGAGCAGCGCGCTTCGTTACAGGATCATTTAGTAATCGCGAAAGCCTTACGAAGATGACAGATAAACTGCAGTGGAAGACTCTGCAGGAAAGGATCTCAGTAGCTCGGTACGGGCTTTTGATGAAGTTTCGATAACATACCTTCACCGAGGAATCAAGCAGTATATTGCTCCCTCCTACTTATATCTCGCGAAGAGATCATGAGGATAAAAATCAGAGGCATACCGACAATCTTTCTTTCCACGAACATTACGAGACTGGAATAGAAGGGAGAACCGAGGAGAGGTAATCAAAGTACCCTCCGCCATACACCGTCAGGTGGCTTGCGGAGTATGGATGCAGATGTATATGAAGCCGGCCGGTCTCATACAGCCGTGACTCCTACAATGTTGGAACGTGCGGACGCTCTCATTCGAAGTGATCGACGGATCACACTTCGCTGTTCAACTGGACCTCTGTTCGTAGTGCAGACACACTCGTCCACCAGTTGAGATACTCAAACGTTCGCGCCAGCTGGCTTGCGGAGTATGGATGTAGATGTATATGAAGCCGGCTGGTGTCATACAGCCGTGACTCCTACAATGTTGGAACGTGCGGACGCTCTCATTCGAAGTGATCGACGGATCACACTTCGCTGTTCAACTGGACCTCTGTTCGTAGTGCAGACACACTCGTCCACCAGTTGAGATACTCAAACGTTCGCGCCAGCTGGCTTGCGGAGTATGGATGTAGATGTATATGAAGCCGGCTGGTGTCATACAGCCGTGACTCCTACAATGTTGGAATGTGCGGACGCTCTCATTCGAAGTGATCGACGGATCACACTTCGCTGTTCAACTGGACCTCTGTTCGTAGTGCAGACACACTCGTCCACCAGTTGAGATACTCAAACGTTCGCGCCAGCTGGCTTGCGGAGTATGGATGTAGACGTATATGAAGCCGGCTGGTGTCATACAGCCGTGACTCCTACAATGTTGGAACGTGCGGACGCTCTCATTCGAAGTGATCGACGGATCACACTTCGCTGTTCAACTGGACCTCTGTTCGTAGTGCAGACACACTCGTCCACCAGTTGAGATACTCAAACGTTCGCGCCAGCTGGATTCCTCGCGACCTAACACATGACCATAAAGAGCAAAGAAGGACTATCTGCGCGGAATTTCTTGCATGCTACGAAGCTGATTATGACAATTTTTGTTGAACATCGTCATAAGCGATTAAACACTGGCTCATCTCTTCCAACCGGAAACAAAATGGCAGTCAGTGCAGTGGCGTCACACCACCTCTCCTGGAAAGAAAATGTTCAAAGCTGCACCATCAACCAGACAAGAAGAATCATATACCACTCAAGTCTGTCGCTGCTCAAGCCTTGCTGGACGGACCTTCTGTTTTCTGTGGCTGCAGACTTAATTTTAGTTTAGATATTAATGATTCATTTTGTCATGGTAACGGATGGTTTACTGTAGCCATTGTTCGTGGAGGTTCTGGAGTACCAAATGTTCCCGGACTCGAAAGTTTCGTTGACAGAGACATTATTGCATTTCGCACCTACCATATGGCCGAACTTGCTAATAAAGACTTTGGTAAATCTGCTTATATGTCGACTTCTGCTTTGTCTTTATATACTCGTAACAGGAGAAAAATGGTACTTCGATGTCCTCCCTCAGGGAGCAACGATCAACTCTTGAACTGTACGGTGCTACCCTAAACAAACGGGAAAGGATTTTGACCTGTTTGTTTCTACTTGTTCACACAAGCCTGCGCACCTGAGAGGAGCCCACAAAACTTCATTGGACTGCCTCGTCTACCCTACATCTCGGGCCATCCGTCTGATGTCCAAACAGGACCGACATCCACTTGCTTTGCAATAATTGGTTCTACGGCCATTATCGTAGTTTTCGAAACGGCTGATGTACTTAGCCGGAATTCGCTTTTATGGTCGAGCCGCTAAACCCACCATGTCCATGGCCTCTGTCAACGATACGTCTTCTTTCATGAATGGCAAATAGACGGGATGATTTCGCCACATGGAAAAAGACTGATGGAAACGGTCCATGAAAGGATAAGGAGCCGTAAAGGTTATTCGGACACACGATCGGAAATGCGTTCCAATGTGAAGATAAAAGACTTCAACACTTCTGGTTTCAATAGTGGAATGTACACATGAGAACGCACCAGGCAAGTGGGATTGTTTTTTATGTCTTAGTGTCTTAGCTCGGCATCCATCAGTACAGTGAACTGGAGCTGTAGCCACACTACCCTTCGTACCACCAAAGGCACGTCTTTCAACAGGGGACACAGAGTTATCCGCAGGAAGAGTAGATATGCGTTGGCTACGAGACGATGTAGAAGTGTCAGTGGTCCCATGAGGCGGTCGCTAATAATTCCCACCCACACATTAAGGTGAACCGGTGCTGATGGTTCGCTTCCACCACACCACTAAAACCGTAGTACAGACAGAAAATTTCTGCTTGCCCGCTATGTTCTCTGGCGCGCTTTCAACCATGAAATGCTCCACCTTCAAATTGGTGTACCTCTCTTGGAAATCATTTCCGACCATGTGTCCACACGACCTTCTTTGCCTCGTCAGCTCAAGAATCATTTCCTGCACTTTGTCCCCATTTAGCAGAATCACCCTTCTGCAACGTGATGCCAAATGCAGTGGCCAGTAATCGGGAGCAGGTTGGGCAAAAAACGTAGACCTTTCGCAGCTCAGCCGTCAGTGTGATGTGTCGCCATCGACACGGACCGCCGCCTGTTGTGTGCCTGTGGATTACCGACTTGTACATACGGACTGTGGCGGAAAGACAAAACCGGAATAAATTAAAAGCCTGCGTCAATACACGACCGTGTTTTGTGAGCCGCACAATGGGCTAAGCTGATTTCCGGCGGTGATTGATTGCCATTAGCGTGACGTAATGGCTGGCCACGAGCCAGAGGCCCGTATCTCTTCCCGTGGTGACGTCAGTTCTCCTGCACGACATCCAGTGGCGCCAGGCAGCGGCAGACTCCACAGACGTTGCGGGGATTCAGGGGAGCACACATTGTCCCCACTAACACGCCGGCCACGGCCTTTTAAAAGCACCGGAAAAGAAATGCTTTTGATGCGGCCCGTCACGAATTCCTCTACTCCTGCGCCAATCTCTTCATCTCACAGTAGCACTTGCAACCTACGTCTTCAATTGTTTCCTGGATGTATTCCAAACTCTGTTTTCCTTTGCAGTTTTTAACCCTCTACAGCTTCCTCTAGTACCATGGAAGTCATTCCCTGATGTCTTAACATATGTCCTATCACCCCGTCCCTTCTTCTTGCAGTGTGCACCACATTTTCGTTTCCTTTCCGATTCTGCACAGAACCTCCTCATTCCCCACGTTATCACTGCACCTAATTTTCAACGTTCGTCTGTGGCACCACATCTCAGATGCTTCAATTTTCTTCTTTTCCGTTTTTCCCACATTCCATGTTTCACTACCATACAGTGCTGCGCTCCAAACGTACATTCGCTACAAACGTACATTCTCAGACATTTCTTCCTCAAATTAAGGCCTGTGTTTGATACCAGTAGACTCCTCTTGGCCAGGAATGCCCTTTTTGCTACTGCTAGTTTGCTTTTGTTGTTCTCCTTGCTCCGTTCGTCATTGGTTATTTTGCTGCCTATGTAGCAGAATTCCTTAACTTCATCTGCTTCGTGACAATCAATTCGGATATTAAGTTTCTAGCTGTCCTCATTTCTGCTCCTTCTCATTACTTTCGTCTTCCTTCGATTTACTCTCGGTCCATTTTCTGCACTCGTTAGATCGTTCATTCCATTCAGTACATCATGTAATTCTTCTTCACTTTCACTCCGGATAGCAACGTCATCAGCAAATCGTGTCATTTATATACTTTCACCTTGAATTTTAATTCCACTGCAGAACCTTTCTTGTATTTCCATCATTGCTTCTTCGATGTCGGGGAGAAAGACTACGTCCCTGTCTTACATCCTTTTTTATACGGCCACTTCGTTCTTGGTCTTCCACTCTTCAAATGGTTCAAATGGCTCTGAGCACTATGGGACTCAACTACTGTGGTCATCAGCCCCTAGAACTTAGAACTACTTAAACCTAACTAACCTAAGGGCATCACACACATCCATGCCCGAGGCAGGATTCGAACCTGCGACCGTAGCAGTCGCACGGTTCCGGACTGCGCACCTAGAACCGCGAGACCACCGCGGCCGGCTTTCCACTCTTATTATAGCCTCTTAGTTCTCGTACATTTTGTATATTACTCGTCTCTCCCAAAATCTTAGCCTTATTTTTTCAGAATTTCGAACATCTTGCACCATTTTACAT
This sequence comes from Schistocerca gregaria, assembly GCF_023897955.1. Taxonomy (NCBI): domain Eukaryota; kingdom Metazoa; phylum Arthropoda; class Insecta; order Orthoptera; family Acrididae; genus Schistocerca; species Schistocerca gregaria. The sequence continues at coordinate 434,172,669 of NC_064927.1, forward strand.
ATCAGGACGCTTTCCGTGTCGACGAGTCCTATGAACGTGTCTTGAATTTTCTTTAGTCTTGCTTCTGTAATAACTGCAACATCAGAATTGCCTCTCTGGTGTCCGTACCTTTACTACAGTTAAACACATCCTCAATTTTCTTCTCCATTCTTCCGTAAATTATTCTTGTCAGCAACTTGGATGCATAAGCTGTTAGGCTAATTGTGCAATAATTCTCGCACTTCTCAGCTCTTGTAGTCCTTGGAACTAAGCAGATGGTATTTTTCCGAAAGTTAGCTGGTAGGCCAACACAAACACCCAGTCCCCAAGCGAAGGAAATCTCCCACCCGGCCGGGAATCAAACCCGTGACTGGGCGACCTAAAGGCATCGATGATAACCACTAGAGTACGACCTGCAGAAAAAAGCATCGACAAGTGTAAGAACGAGGTTCAGCCTATCGCTGCTGAAACGTTTCAAGGTAATACCGGAACATTTCACTGTAACTAAGGGAAAATGTGTATGACCCAGCTGTTTTGCGCGCTGAAATAATTCAACAGCTGCACTTGAAATTTGCGACCGGACCGTGATTCGAACACGATCTGCTTCTCTAGAACGGGTGCCTTAACTGCCTCGGCCATGCACCTGGTTACAACAAACTCTATGCGAGTGCATACCATCGTTTATCACCTTGCGGAAATACAATGAGGCTGCGAGCAGTAGAGAAAATTGAGTGCGTCACAACATCGGTGGTAAGCAGCAGTTGGGAATTTGAGTCAGGCAGGAAGGATGACTGGGTGGCCATGGTGGTTAAGTCAACCGTTCTAGGGAAGTGGAGCTTCTTTCAAGTCCCTGTACAATATTATTGCAGCGCCCAAAGCAGCTACGACATGCAAATTTCCCTGTAGTTTTGAATGTAAGGCTGCCTATGTCGATCTGTGTAAATGTATTTCATAATATACTGCCATGCACTACCATACGTGTTGGATAGATAAAAACGGATACTACGAGGGGTATTTAAAAAATAAGTTCATTTGCTCATACAAGGGCAAAAATGAAAATGGCCCGGAAAATACAGGGTGTGTAAAAAGAATCATCCGATTTGTTTAAAAAAAACCTTAACTATTATGTTACTTGAGATACGTGCTTGAACAACGTTCTGCTGGAAAGAGCAAACTCTCGAGTTTTACATGGTTCCCGGTAGGTAGCAGCAGTGTACGACCACTTCATTTCTAGTAAAAATGGTGTCGGGACAACATAATGAGTTTTGTGTTCTATGTTTTGCGCAGTGCGGGTCTGTAATAACGGTCCCGCGTTACTTTCGTACTAGTTATGGTGTGGATCCTCCTACAGCACAGAGCATTAGACGATGGCATGAACAAGTCCGAGAAAGAGATTGTAAAGAGGCAAATCGCCGGGCAGTCCCCTAGCGTCTGACACAGACGCCGAACGCATCTGCCATAGTTTCAAAAGGAGTCCACAGAAATCCGTTCGCCGTGCAGCTCGACAGCTCAACATGCCCACGATGTCCGTCTGCCGTGTGTTGCATCGATGTTTACTCATGAAACCGTACAAAATTCAGCTACTGAAAGCTTTTTGTGAAGGTGACAACAACGACGTGTGGAGTTCTGTAATTTAGTTCTTGGCAAGATGAAGGATGACATATTTCTTGCACGCTTGGTGTTAAGCGCCGAAGCAACATTCCATTTAGATGGAAAGATGAAGCGCCATATTGTGAGAATCTGGGGTACGGAACAACCACATGAAGTTGTACACCATGAGAGGGACACTATAACATTTAATGTGTTTTGTGCAGTTTCACGGGAAAAGGCGAATGGCCCGTTTTTCTTTGCCGAGAACACTTTTACAGTAAGCACATAAAATCTCGAAATGCTTAAAAATTTCTTTTCCCAAAGTTGGACTCGGACGACTTCATTTACCAATTGGATGTGATATCGCCACACTGGTTTCTTGAAGTGCGGGAACTTTTAAATCGAAGGATTACTGAACGATAGATCGGTCGCATTGGACCAAATGATGCAGCCTTACATTACTGGCCTCCACGGTCCCTGACCTAACTGTATATGTTTATTTCTTGTGGGGTTTTATATGAAGACTCTGTTTATGTGCCTCCGTTACCAACAGCAATGAATGAACTGAGACATCGCACAACAGCTGTGGAAACTGTACCTCAAGACGTGTGTGGGAACAATTTGAATGCCGCTTTGACATATGCCGTGCATCTCAAGGAGGCGTATTGAACACCCATGAACGGGTCTGGAAAAAAGACTTGTTGAGTTTCCCGTTTATAAAAAAAACAAAAAAACAAAATTCGTTGTACCTTTTTATTAGTTACAGAAATACAAACGTGCCAAATCGGGTGATTCTTTGTGATACCCCCCGTATTTCACGTACTTTAAGATAGGCAATCCAGCTTACATCATCTGCCCCAGGTAAGGATGCTGTAAGTTGTGTTTGAAATGTTTTCCGAGCCAGTTTCATTTTCTGCATCTTGTGTTTGAAAGCTGGCAACTCAGAAGGAAGTCACACGAATGCAGCACCAGCTGCTAATTCCAAAACAAGAGAAATCATTGTTTTGACTCCGGTGTACTCTGAGTGCGGGTGAAAGAAAAGAACGGTTCCTTTGAGAATCGTTGCTTTCGCCATTTTTAAAGAGTATGCGCGAGTGCAAACGAATGGTGTTTACGTATACGTCTCCGAAGTTGCACTGATATCGGACCATATATTCTGGGTGCTTCACTTTTTCTGTCAAAAAGTTGAAAGGTGTGTTGATATTTGTGCACTGCCAACTTCTCTTATAACTTGGATACACAGACAGCAGTCGCACTTGCTTTGTTTCTAAGACAGCGCGCAATGTCATATGCGACACTGCGCGTCTGCAATAACATCTCTGCTTCGGCTGCTGCTCACGGATACTGGACTCAAGACACATTCAGTTCGTAGCGAGTAAGCCATAACCGAGGGAGCATGCCAGACATGGCACGAATTTACGGCGATTGAGGAAACTGACTTAACATCATTGTTTTTGATATCCCTACTGCTAGAGAGAAAGATTTTTTTGGGTGATTTGATGAAGACTCAATAATAAAGTAACAATTAATTTTCTTTGCTTTAATTACGTGTGAACTGCTGCCAGAACACCGTTATAACAATTTAGTATTCAACATAGAACTTTCGCCCTCTTCTTAATTTGGTTAACATTAGCGACAATTCAGGAAAGGTCAACTCAATTAATGCAATCTTTTGTAATTTACGATGAACAATATATATTTCGTAATACTTCTTTGAGCATGACGCTGTCGAACAAACAAATTTTAAACAATTTTTACAGTCTGACGTGCGCCTGCATAACTGAATGGCAACGTGTTTGCCTACCATACAGTGGCCCCAGGTTCGATTGCCGGCCGAGTTGGAGGTTTTCTCCGCTTTTGGACTGGGTTTGTGTTGTCCTCGCCATCATTTCATCATTACCGATCCGCAAGTCACCCAGAATGGCGTCACGTGAAATAAGAATTGCAATTCGGCGACAGAACTTCCCCGGATGACGCCTCCCAGCCGACAATGCCACACAATACTTTTTTTTTTTACTGTTTGTAATTTCTTTGCAATTCTTGATTATAATTGTGAATAATTTCGTAAAGCAACTTTTCTAAATTTGCCAATATACCTTTCAAAGTAATTTATCGCGTCATGATCCATTTCCCACTCTTTTTCGTTCACTAGATAAGGTTCCACAATTGAAATTGAAAATGCAGAAACGTGACGTGGACTCATTGCGCATGGAATTCACCGGTACCTAACCGGTACTTACTTTGCCACCCAGTAAATGAGACTCGCCTTTTCGGTAGCTTTCAATAGCAGCAGCAGCAGCAGCAGCAGCAGTTTTCAGAGTGCAGCTGCGCGAGAATTATTCGATGCCCCAGGTAAGGCAAAAGAGAAATACAAAAAAAATACATTTCAGATTTCAAAGGAGTTCCTTTCGCACAACCAGAAAGCAGTCAAGCAAGACTTTGTCATAATTGTGTGTCATATATGTAAAGAAGCATGAAACAGAGTGTTGCGATTTTTGAAGGGAACTTGCCGGCCGATGTGGCCGAACGGTTCTAGCCGCTTCAGTCTAGAACCGCACCACCGCTACGGTCGCAGGTTCGAATCCAGCCTCGGGCATGGATGTGTGTGATGTCCTTAGGTTAGTTAGGTTTAAGTAGTTCTTAGTTCTAGGGGACTGATGACCTCAGATGTTAAGTCCCGATGTTAAGTCCCATAGTGCTCAGAGCCATTTGAACCAAGATTAATTGTTTGCAATAGACGCAATTTCGCAAACCACCCTTCAGACAATCCAAACAAAGCAACTGCCAATGCAAAAACAGCAAATAGAAACTATCAGTAAAACTAATAATATTTTTTAAAGAAACTTGCAAAGTGTGTAAGTGGCCTACTGGACAACGTTAGATGCTGTACGCGGATGTTGGTGCACGATGCTGTTGTGTACAGCAAATTTTCTCAGCAGGGAGACCAGCGAAGTGCAGAGAGACCTGCGGAGGATCTACGCTTATTGCAGTATGTGGCAATTGCCCCTAAATATGTGTAAATGTAGCGCATTCAGAATAAAGAGAAAGAGCGACCATCACTGTTCGCTGACACTACTGGTAATACAACATCGAAAACAGTAACAACCGTAAAACGTCTAGGAATATTCGGGACCACACAAAACTTGTTATAGGAAAAATGACGTATCAGGCTGAGATTCATCTGAAGCCTTTTAAGATAACGTTACTCATACACGAGAAAATACGAAATTAATCGGCGTACTTTCTCAAGTTTTATTACAGCAAGCACAAGAGCATTCAGAAATTCTCTTCGAACTCATGTGGCAGACGCTGCACGAAAGACGTGGTGCATCTCTGAGAGGTTTTACTGCTGGTCCGCTGTTTTTTCCTGCATATTTAACACACTCATACGAGAATTCAGTACAAATAAACTAATGGTGGTAGAATTCATTGCAGTGGGTCTCTTGATGATACTGCGACGTGAAAAGGTCTCAGTCGTTTTCGTGAGGCGTAACTCGTTCTTTATATCACCCTTTTTTTAATTTGTCTCAAGCGTGCTGTATAAGACTAGATACTTAAATTTCACGTCGAACCTGTGATGACAAACAACACACGCATTGCTATGGGATACGCGTCGTACAGTTTGGAAAATCCTGTAAGTCTTCAGGAGAAAACCACTGTATGTAAATGCATAGTTTGAGAAATGTCGAGCATCTTAGTTTGAGCAGGTAGATCCCAAAGTTTGTTGCAAATGTATTTTGTACTCTAGTTAGCTGCGTGAACAGCTAGCGTTGTCGCTGGTTTTCTTCTGTGTGCGCAACAGTTCAATAATTCATTCCATTTTCTAGCGTTTGTCACACATCTTCGTCTACGTCTACATCTATATAGCTACGTCACAAGCCACCATATGGGGCGTGGCAGAAGGTACTTTGTACCACTACAAAACGTTTCATTTCTTGTTCGCCGGCTGGAGTGGCCGAGCGGTTCTAGGCGCTACAGTCTGGAACTGCGCGACCACCACGGTCGGAAGTTCGAATCCTGCCTCGGGCATGGATGTATGTGATGTCCTTAGGTTAGTTAGGTTTAAGTAGTTCTAAGTTCTCGGGGACAGATAAACACTGCAGTTAAGTACCATAGTGCTCAGAGCCATTTGAACCTTTCTTGTTCGACTAGCGAATAGAGCGAGAGAAAAACGACGATCTATATGCCTCCGTATGAGCCCTAATTTCTCGAATCTTCTGTTTGTGGTCCATGTATGTTGGCGGCAGTAGAATCGTTTGGCAGTCAACTTGAAATGCCTGTTCTCTAAATTTTATCAGTAGTGTTTCTAAAAAAGAACGTCGCCTTCCTTCGAGGGATTCCCATTTGCGTTCTCAAATCATCTCCGTACGTGTTTTTCAAACCTACCGCTAACAAATCTAGCTGCCCGTCTCTGAACTGCTTCGATGTCCTTTAATTCGATCTGGTACGGACCCCAAACAGTCGAACAGTATATAAGAATAGTTCGCAGCAGGATCCTATATGCGGTCTCCCTTACAGGTGAACCACTCAGTCATAACATTCTGCCAGTAAAGCGAATTCGACCATTCGCCTTCCCTATCACAGTTCTCGCATGCTCGTTTCATTGCACATCGCTTTGCAACGTTTCGAGCAGTTATTTAAACGACTTGACTGTGTCAAACAGAACACTAGTAATACTGTATCCGAACATTCAAGGTTTGATGTTTCTACTCATCCCCTTTGACGAACATTTTTCCACATTTACAGCTAGCAGCCATTCATCACATCAACTCGAAATTTTTTCTAAGTCTAGATCTCAAGGTATATTTTCGATAACAGCCCAATTTTATAGCAGACACTTTCAGCCGAGGGCGGATGGCTGAATGAAACAGAGTTCTGCAGTCCTACAACGGCCTCCACTCCCTCGAAAGCTGAGGGTGAAAAAACGTTCAGAAGGGGTTGGCCTTGGACCGCTAGATTGTCAAAACTACCCCTAATAAACACCTTAAGTTGTCTGGCGCCACAAACGATTCCACCCCATCAGACCCTCTCCAACAGAGCACAAAAAACAATCCATCTCACGGCTAACTGGTGTGCCTCCACAACCGATACGTTGGTGACTTCGCCTCAGGTAATACTGAGATTCGTGACTAATCATAATCTGTATCCATTCTGACTGTGTCAATAGCAGAATGGTACGACTTCGTATCAGTATTTATCAGCTCTGGAGTGCTGCTCCAGATAGCTGTCACGAAGACATGTGTCGAACTTCGAACCAGACAAAAAGTTAAAACACTTTTTCCTAGCAACAGACAACAACTGAGTCTTACAGCACATCCAAAATCTTTCAGACTCTACCGTCTGTATTTGTGCATAGGCGGAGGTTATCTGGAGCAATTCTGGTATGGCACATCTCATCTGAGAGACATACAATTGTTGTCACTTAATTTCGCGAGTAACTTTCCAGCATCAGAATAACATTGCAAACAAATGAGAATGTCACTAAAAGCAACAACGGTTGAGATGGCGAAGCAGCTTACACACTGGATTCGTTTTCTGGAGTATCATGCTTCAGATTCAAATATTTCCTGGTTTTCCTAATTCGCCCAAACGAATGCTGCGACGGTTGCATTGAAAGCCGCAAGGACAGCTATAAGAGAGGCGTTCAATCGTTGCCAAAGTAATATTTTGACAATCGATCTACCAAATATCCTAAGAATATTTGGTCTTATTTTAAGCGGATCGATAGCAACTATTCAGTCGCTTGTGGTCGTACTGATACCGAAACGGAAGGCCGAAATACAGAATAGTGTTCTCCGAAATCCTTTCGCTCATCGCACGGACACTGAGATGGAAGATATTGAGATAAGTAATCCCAGAATACAAAATAAACTGAAATCTCTTAACAGTGGAAAGGCGATTGTACAGGCTGTGGCACCTGTGAGATTGTACAAAGATTATGCGAAACATCTTGCTCCCCTTTTTGCAGTAGTAGGTCGCTGGAGCAACGAAGAATACCTAGCGTCTGAAAGAAGAAAGAAAGATGGTCGGACAGATGTACGTACTTTAGGTCAAACATTTTATGCTAAAGCATTACGAAGTTTTTAAAGAACGAAAATCTCGTCTGTAGCAACATGACTCTGCGGACAGAGATCCCCTGAAACACCGTTCCTCTGTTCGTCTATGGGATTAAGAGCGGCGCGGACAAAGACTCCCAGGTTAACGCTGTGTTCTTCGACTTCCGATAAGCATTCGTTACACAGGGGGGTGGACAAGTATTCGGAAACATTAAAAGCATAGCACATTACTATGCCTAATACAATGAAGCCAAACCGGTGGCATGCAAAACAGCTTCCAGTCGTCTCGCAATGGATAAATACAGGTCCTCTATGGTTTTCAAGGGAATCTTGTGCCATTCTTCCTGCTAAATATTGGCAAGTTCAGGTAAAAATCACACACCTTTCTGTCCAAAGTTGAGCACAAAACTGAATAATTTTGAGATCTGGTGACTGTGGCGACAGAGAGAGATGAAAAAAATCAGCTCTCATGATCGTAAAACAAGTCCTGGACGATGCGGTCTGTGAAAACAGGAGCCCTGCCGTCTTGGATCACAGCAACAAAATTGTGAAAGATATTTTTTTTTTACTATGGGCTAGCCTGATCAGCCAAAATGATCACATAAACCTTGACAGTAATGTGATCTTGCAGTAACCGTGGGGCTCATGGAACACTCTTTGCAACAAGCAGTCTGTGTCGTAGGCTAGATACGGCGTGCGGCAGACAATCTCGGCGAGGAGTTGGAAACAGTGTGAAAAGAAACTTATCTGTCCAAATGTCTGTTCCATTGCTCCACAGTCCAGGTTTCATAGCTTCGGCGCACTTTATCGGGCACTTTCATCACTGAGTGGTTTCAGAATTTCGGATCGCCCTGCAGTTCCCTGCTTGTGGAGCTCCCTTTGCATTGTTACAATGGTACATGTTTCCCGACTGCGACAATCAGGTCTGCATGACTTGGTACTAAACACGCTGGCAGATGACGTTGACCGGGCTTTCGCAATATCCACACCCTGCCATCGGATCGCCACATTGTGTACCGTGATTCACACTCCACACAACGTTTTTCCACTGTTCAATCATTCGATGTTTACTCTCCTTACACCAAGCGAGGCGCCGTTTGGCATTTAATGGCGTGATGTGTTACTTATGAGCAGCCGCTCGACCAGGAAATCCAAGTATTCTCACCTCCCGCCTAACTGTCATAGTACTTGCAGTAAATCCTGATGCAGTTTGGAATTCCTGTGTGATGGTCTGGATAGATATTATGTGGTGTCACCGCCAGACACCACACTTGCTAGGTGATAGCCTTTAAATCGGCCGCGGTCCGGTAGTATACGTCGGACCCGCGTGTCGCCACTATCAGTGATTGCAGACCGAGCGCCGCCGCACGGAGGGTCTAGAGAGACTTCCTAGCTATCGCCCCAGTTGTACAGCCGATTCCCGATTCGCGATTACGAAAATGTGCTCTTCTTGCATGGTGTGTGCCGAACAACAGTCAGCACAACTGCGGAAATTCTTTGCATGGCCAAAAGCCACTTCCCCTTGGCAACGCTTACACATCGATTTTGCTAGTCCATTCTGGAATGCTCGATGGTTGGTTGTGGTAGATTCATTCAGTAGTTTTCCTTTTGTTGTCCGGATGTCTTCCCCGACGTGATCTGCCACCATCCGAGCGTTATCTGCTATCTTTTGCATTGAAGGTCTTCCACAGACTATTGTTTCCGACAATGGCCCACAATTCATGTCAGCAGAATTTCAGTCATTCTGCAGGGCCAATGGTATTAAACATCTGACGTCCGCGCCGTTTTCGCCACAGTCACACGGTGCCGCTGAATGGTTGGTCAGGACTTTCAAGTCACAGATGTAGAAGTTGAAAGAGTCGCATTCTCGGGAGGAGGCGTTATTGCTCTTTTTGTCCTCGTATCGCTCTCAGCCCCGAGACGGTCGCTCGCCGGCTGATTTGCTCCACGGTCGCCATCATCGAACCTTGATGTCTTTGCTGCATCCGCCGCATCAGGTTCCTGTGCAGCGCCAGACACCTGCTTTTGCTCCAGGCGACGTTGTCTACTATCGCCACTACCGAGGTTCACGGCGTTGGCTCGAATGGCGCATTCTTCGCTGCCTCGGACGCGCTATGTATCTGGTTTTGGGGGCCTCTGGTGAGGTGCGTCGGCATCTCAATCAGCTGCGCCTCTGTCGTCGCACGGGGTCTGCCGCTCGCCGTCTGCTTTCAGCGACGGTGCCGTCGGGTCAGCGCCCCGGGGACCCATCTACTGGCTCGCCTCAGCCCCAGGTGTTACCGACGCTGCCTTCCGTTATGCCCCATGGCGACGCGACGCGCCGCCGCCGCCTCCGCCGCCTGCTCTCCCGCCGGCGACGCCCGCAGTGGACGCGTCGCTGCAACCGCCGGGCGCCTCCCTGGGTCACGCGCCGCCGATCGCTTCCCGTGACCAGTTGTCCTCCGACATGGAATTCTTGCCCGCTACGGACCATATGTCGTCTTCGCCCGTTGGGTGCACCGGCCCGATGGAGGTCGACCCTTCGGCCCCTCCTGTCTCTCTACGGGCGCATAAACCGCATGTTGGCGTGCACCCTGGAGCGGGTTTTCAGGCGTTTCCTAGCTTCCCGCGGTCCGAATGGCAGGGTGCGGGTGGCACAGCCTCGCCTGTTGTTAGGCTCCCCATCTCGTCGCATACGTCAACATGCGGTCCTCCCCACGGCGGGCGGAAGCCTTATGCCACAACCGTACGCCGATTTACGGGGGAGGAATGTGGTGTCACCGCCAGACACCACACTTGCTAGGTGGTAGCCTTTAAATCGGCCGCGGTCCGGTATTATACGTCGGACCCGCGTGTCGCCACTATCAGTGATTGCAGACCGATTGCCGCCACACGGCAGGTCTAGAGAGACTTCCTAGCTCTCGCCCCAGTTGTACAGCCGACTTTGCTAACGATGGTTCACTGACTTCTACCCTCTCATTTGCCGAGACGATAGTTAGCATAGCCTTCAGCTACGTTATTTGCTACGACCTAGCAAGGTGCCAGTATCCGTACTATTGATATTGTGAATCATGTACCATAAAGAGCGACGTTCGTCATTAACGGATTAAAGTTAAGTATTCCACCAGCTACGTCCGTTTTTCTCAATTCTAATTCCCTTGTCATGTTCCAGACCTCACGCCAGCATGCGTGAGCTAAAACGCGTGCATTTCGGCCTCCTTTACTAACACGGTTGGCTCTCCTGCCAACCACAACGTATTACACATTACGACTCTCTTCAACTGTCGGCGGTCTCTGTCAGTCGACAGACAAGGTCGGCCTGTGCTTTTGTGCTGGACGTGTCCCTTCACGTTTCTACGTCACTATCCCATCGGAAGCAGCGGACCTAGGGATGTTTAGGAGTGTGGAAACCTCGCGTAGACGTATGACACAACTGACACCCAATCCCTCTCACCTGACCACGTTCGAAGTCCGTGATTTCCACGAAGAACCCCATTCTGCTCTCTCACGACGTCTAATGACTACTGAGATCGCTGATGTGAAGTACCTGGCAGCAGGTAGCAGCGCAATGCACATGATAGGAAAAACGTCTGATTACAGGGTGTCCGGATACTGTTGATCACATAGTGTATCAGGGGCCATGGAGGACCCTGTACCTACTAGGCAATAGGGCACAAGCTAAACAGAGCATTTCAGTCATGAAATGCTTATCATTTCTGCTGACCAAAAGAACTGGAGACATCCGAGATTATCAGATGTGAGGGATACTAAAAGCTCTGTAAGAAGTAAAGAATGGTTCTGCAGCAACTGACAAAACTAAATATATTTATTCTGACCAGTAATTTTTATCAACACAAAAGTAAGCACACAAGATATATGGTACTGCAGTATACCTTATTTTCTAAGACTGGACGCATTCAGGTAACTTTCGTTTTTAATGCTGTCACATCAGAACATACCATAACACATGTGAAGGAGACAGGACTATTAGACACGACTAAGCTGAAGGGGATAGTGTTAAATTGGTAGTATGTTAGTAAGGGTGAACAAATCCCTTAAAAAACAAGAATAATTAGAAAGGTCCAAAATAAGACAGACAAATTTTGTGATCTTTTACGCCGAAGCATCATCTGATGAGGATAAACATTTTATTATCTTTGGTAAAAGACTTGGCAGCTATTCCAGAACACAGCAAGCTTCAGGCAAAATATGAAATAACGCAGGTGGTTCTAAATATAAATTACAAAGTTCTACCACTGTGCATGAGCCAGGTTATGCATACTTTGCAGCACACATGGCGCAACAATGTGATGTTCGCCCAGTTGCTTTTCTGCCACCCCACCAGTTTTCCACAAAAGCCTTTGAACCGAATCGCGCAACTCGCCCCCCTCCCCCCCCTCCCCATCCTACCCCAGTCGTGGCAAATAGCAGTTGCACACAACATTCCCCTCAGACCACTCGAGAAATCGAAAACCACTCTGATAGTTCGTCAGTTCTGAAGCCACTGAAAAAACTTCTCTCTTCGGTAATACATACAATACTTCAGTTGCCCTGCAGCTCGGAAAAACTTCCATGACTTCAGATTATATCACGTTGATTACGTACTTGCGTCTGTGACAAATAACTTGTTACTGTTCTAATAAAATGTTTCATGTTTACACAGCAAAGAAGCTTCGTTCACACCCTCCTCAGAATAACAGTCACCCTCTCTTCCATTGTTACAAGCTTCCTCGTGTTGGTATCCACCAACCGAAAGAATGGTTTCAGTATTGCACACAGTTCATCAGATAAAGTTAATTACATATGACAGAAATTTCAAAGGATCCGCTCACGTTGTCCCGTGAAAACAATGAAAAGCTCCTTAGCTTAATCGAGAACTAATTATTGAGCGAGACCAAAGCATTTTTTTGCTGCAGCAACAACAATAACTACTTCCTCTACAGAAAACATCCTGTTACTGACTTGTTCCGGAAACAACAGGCCAGCAAGCAGCAGTTCTTTTTAGATATCACGTGACACCAGCAGCGGACGGATCCGAAGACAAGGTGCAGTGAGCCGGACTTGGCTCTGTGCACTGAAGACCGGTGGTGAAAAGCGGCTCACTGCATCTACAGTAAATGTGCGGCTTCCCGTGTGAAAGGGCCCTTACAGCTGATAGGATTAGATTTCTGCGGGCTACGGGCAAAGTTCTGTTGAATGCGCTGCGCGTCTCGAACTAGAACGTGTGGGCAGACTGTGGGTTTCACGTTGCGTAAACAACTAATATCACTGAAAATGATGGTGGCATTGTCGAACGCTGTTTTCTGTAGGAGGAGCAAATTATCGCTCGCTGTCGTATCCGAACGGCAGCTGCTCAAACGGGAAACGCCTTTTCTTTATGCGTTTCGGTCATATCGACTGGATAGACAGCGGTGATGAACGATCGAGTGAGGTAATCACCTTTACCGGCAACCGCACTCAAACGCTCCTTTCGTCCGTCCTCGGAGCTTACGTGGCGCGGAGTCACATTGGGAAGTGGCGAAAAATCAACGAACTCCTGGCGACGTGCAGTGCGCGAGACTAATTACGCGGCGTACCGCACCGCAGATTTAATTGGAAACGTTTATTGGCGGACTCTAACTGATTTTCTGCGCTTCTGCACCACGACAATCACTCGGAAACCAGCATCGCTTTGACCGGCGAGACAGGGTTAAACTTCTCACTACTTCAAATAATTCATTCCTGTTGCTGTGTGACTAATTTCAGGGAGAGTCCCAAGTCCAACAACTGGGCTGCAGCTTTACCCCAATTACAGTTCATACATAACCAACTACACTACTGGCTATTCAAATTGTTACGCCACGAAGACGACGTGCTACAAACGTGGAATTTAACCGACAGTAACAAGATGCTGTGATGTGCAAATGATTAGCTTTTTAGAGCATTCACACGAGGTTGGATTCTGTGGCGACACCTACAACGTGCTGACGTGAGGAAAGTTTCCAACCGATTTCTCACACACAATCAGCAGTTGACCGGCGTTGCCTGGTGAAACATTGTTGTGATGCCTCGTGTAAGGAGGAGAAATGAGCACCATCACGTTTCCGACTTTCATAAAGGTCGGATTGTAGCCTATCGCGATTGCGGTTTATCGTATCGCGACATTGCTGCTCGCGTTGGTCGAGATCCAATAACAGTTAGCAGAATATGGAATCGGTGGGTTCAGGAGTGTAATACGGAACGCCGTGCTGCATCCCGACGGCCTCGTATCACTAACAGTCGAGATGGCAGGCATCTTATCCGCATGGCTGTAACGGATCGTGAAGCCACGTCTCGATCCCTGAGTCAACAGATGGAAACGTTTGAAAGACAACAGCGATCTGCACGAACAGTTCGACGACGTTTGCAGCAGCTTGGACTATCAGCTCGGAGGCCATGGCTGCGGTTACCCTTGACGCTGCATCACAGACAGGAGCGCCTCGACAACGAACCTGGGCGCACGAATGGCAAAACGACATTTTTTCGGATGAATTCAGGTTGCCGGCCGGGGTGACCGAGCGGTTCTAGGGGCTTCAGTCTGGAACCGCGCAACCGCTACGGTCGCAGGTTCGAATCCTGCCTAGGGCATGGATGTGTGTGATATCCTTAAGTTAGTTAGGTTTAAGTAGTTCTAAGTTCTAGGGGACTGATGACCTCAGATGTTAAGTCCCATAGTGCTCAGAGCCATTGGAACCATTTGAATCCATGTTCTGTTTACAGCATCATGATGGTCGCATCCGTGTTTGGCCACATCGCGGTGAACGCACATTGTAAGCGTGTATTCGTCATCGCCATACTGGCGTAACACCTGGCGTGATAGTGTGGGGTGCCATCCGTTACACGTCTCGATCACCTCTTATTCGCAATGAGGACAGTTTGAACAGTGAACGTTACATTTCAGATGTGTTACGACCCGTGGCTCTACCCTTCATTCGATCCCTGCGAAACTCTACATTTCAGCAGGATAATGCACGACCGTATGTTGCAGGTTCTGTACGGGCCTTTCTGGATAAATAAAATGTTCGACTGCTGCTTTAGCCAGCACATTCTCCAGATCTCTCACTAATTGAAAACGTCTAGTCAAATGTTGCCGAGCAACTGGCTCGTCACAATACGCCAGCCACAACTCTTGATGGACTGTGGTATCGTGTTGAAGGTGCATGGGCAGCTGTACCTGGACACGCCATCCAAGCTCTGTTTGACTCAATGCCCAGGCGTATCAAGGCTGTTATTACGGCCAGTTCTGGGTACTGATTTCTCAGGATCTAATGTAATCACATGTCAATTCTAGTATAATATATTTGTCCAATGAATACCCGTTTATCATCTGCATTTCTTCTTGGTGTAGCAATTTTAATGGCCAGTACTGTAGCTCTACGTGTCTTCCATCGTTAATCTTCATTAATCTTCACGATAAAATAGTAGGTGAGTGTAAAGAAGACGGCTATAAATGTATGCATTGAAACGCCGTATATCAAGTTTGTACGTAGACAGATGGAACGTACTGGCGCCTATGGAACCTCGCCGTTGCCGTCACTTCTGTCAAATAACGACCTCCAGTTAACAACTTGCTTCGCGCATGTGTACGAGGTCTCTACCTACGGACGACGTTCGTACCACCCTACACACCAGTCTTGCTCCTACAATACGGAAAAAAAGCGGGTATCAACCACACAAGGGAAACACGCCATTTCTGAAGTTTGCCGTATAGAAAGAAATGTTCCGAGGAACGCTATAGACCACAAAATCTCCTAACCAGAAGTCAGTAATGCTCTGGAGTTGACACCTCGAATCTGCAGAGTGTCCACGACTCCAATACGGAAGAGGGCTGCCGATTCACTTCTCCAATTTCGCGAGCTCTCAACCACTCCACGAAAAACTGTTTCAACATTCCGGTCTTTTGGCCAGTCACACTTACTAGCTCCATACCAACAATTTCATTGGCCACTTCCTGCTCATTCTAATACAGCTACACTGTAAAATGGTGCCTCACTCCAGGACTAATGCTGGGAGACTCCGGACATCCTGGGAAAATCACCTGCCCTTCTGCCGGCCTCTTAGACTGCCAACGTAACCCTTTAGGAGGATTAGAGAAAGACCTGCTCATCACCTCCAGCGTAGATCAAACCTCATTCCCCCGAATATTGGAGACGTTCTTTATCGTACGCGATAGCAGCAGTACGAACACGCAAAGAGTGGCTTGAAAGTGATACGTTAGAACACTAACAGATAACCGATATCAAGGTGATAAGGTTACTAGCTTATATGTGGCATTCAAAGAAAATTATGCGAATTGTATTATCGCTCGATGTGTCATACCTTCGTATTTGTACACTGATCATTCTTCAAACAGAAGTTTTTCAGTACTGTATTTTACAGACTGTAAGACGCACTTTTTTCTTCTAAAAATTGCCTCCAAATTTCAAGTGCGTTTTATAATCGAAATTAATATAAAAATGTCCACTGTTTGATTTAAAATTTCCGCCAGCCTTAAAAATGGCCATATATTCGATGCAGCGGGAAACCTATCTCTATCTGGCAACATTGGATTCAACTGGTAGGGGCAGTGCAACGATGCGACGAACATGAGCTGCGGGCCTTCATCCTTCATAAGCTTGCTGTCTCCCTCCCGCCCCACCATCACAAACCCAGAACACTGTCTAGCCTATCATGCGTCACTGCTGTCTACGACGCCAGTGATGTTGAATTTAAAGTTATTTGTGTTATCAGAAACAGTACAATATTTTCGTTATTAGCCATTTTCGTAATATAGAAGAAAGTAAAAGGTAATGATATGGCGAGGACTAAAAAGTGAAAGTAATAGAATATGAAAAGAAAGGAGCTGAGCGACATTTCGGCCCTCCACCACAAAAAAAAAAAAAAAGAAAAAAAAAAATCGTAACTGGGGGCTGGTAAAGAACAACTGATAAAAATGAGGAAGACTCAATATGCAAATAGAGGACTGAATACAAAATGGGCAAAACTAGAAGATGTATTGAAAGGGATTCAAGAACACCGTCAAATTGGCATCAGAAGTAATACAAAAACGATCCACATACACGCTCGTAAATTAGTAGTACAATGGAACTCTAACAGACTTTAAGGGTGGAGTGCTACAGATTTACGAAGTGTCATTGACTTCGTACGAGAACCAAAACCAAAATATCTCAGAAAATTCCACAAAAATATGAAGAGATAATATTATCTTTCCATCGCTTTATTATTCAGTACCAAAAGAAAACTAATGTGGAACTAAGCCAAATACCGAATATGGAGGAAGCTCCTCTGACATTTGATGCGCCGTCTAGCATGCCATGAAAGGTGCTCAAACTAGAAAAACTAGTGGACACAAGAAAATGCGCTTCACTGTTGTTCATTTACGTCGTGGTGACGCTACTGAATTTAATCCAACGATCATTTTCTAGCGCAACAATGCCAAAACCTTCTGAAGTACCGCTAGGTGGTGTTGTTCACGTACGTGATAAGGTTTGGATGAACGGGGCTGGTATGAAATTATGGATTAACAGAATCTGGGAGAGAAGAAAAGGTGCTTTATTGAAGAAGAGCTCTCTTCTTGTGCTAGATCCTTTTAGTAGTCATTTGGAAAGTTCTCTGAGAGAAATTGAGACAGGGAAATACAGACTTTGTTGTTATTCCGCGCGGACTTACTTCACGATTATCGGAGATTTTAAAGGTCAGTTCGGTTTCATAAACTAAGGATATTTCATGTTAACTGAATCTTCCGTCGGTTCTTGGTAGAACAACATTATAATAAATGAAAAGCGCTAGTTTGTTTTGTTGTACAGTATTACTTTTGTTGTGTTAACCGGTTTCCTACTAACAAGGCCATCTCATCGTTGATATGCTGGATACTGATGTTGGGACGGTGTTGACGTCCGAGACAGTCCCACACATGTTACATAGAGGACAGGTTTGGGAATGCCGCTGGCCGTGACATCACGCACATAGTTCGTAGAGACACGTGTGATGTGGGGCCGAGCACTGTCCTGTCAACGTTGGCATCACTGTACAGTCACAAGAGAGGTAACACGTGAGGGAGCAGGATGTCCATGGCGCACCGTTGTAAGTTCAAAAAAGTGGTTCAAATGGCTCTGAGCACTATGGGACTCAACTGCTGTGGTTATCAGTCCCCTAGAACTTACACTCCTGGAAATTGAAATAAGAACACCGTGAATTCATTCTCCCAGGAAGGGGAAACTTTATTGACACATTCCTGGGGTCAGATACATCACATGATCACACTGACAGAACCACAGGCACATAGACACAGGCAACAGAGCATGCGCAATGTCGGCACTAGTACACTGTATATCCACCTTTCGCAGCAATGCAGGCTGCTATTCTCCCATGCGTAGGATCCTACGGTCTTGGCGTGCATCCGTGCGTCGCTGCGGTCTGGTCCCAGGTCGACGGGCATGTGCACCTTCCGCCGACCACTGGCGACAACATCGATGTACTGCGGAGACCTCACGCCCCACGTGTTGAGCAATTCGACGGTACGTCCAGCCGGCCTCCCGCATGCCCACTATACGCCCTCGCTTAAAGTCCGTCAACTGCACATACGGTTCACGTCCACGCTGTCGCGGCATGCTACCAGTGTTAAAGACTGCGATGGAGCTCCGTATGCCACGGCAAACTGGCTGACACTGACGGCGGCGGTGCACAAATGCTGCGCAGCTAGCGCCATTCGACGGCCAACACCGCGGTTCCTGGTGTGTCCGCTGCGCCGTGCGTGTGATCATTGCTTGTACAGCCCTCTCGCAGTGTCCGGAGCAAGTATGGTGGGTCTGACACACCGGTGTCAATGTGTTCTTTTTTCCATTTCCAGGAGTGTAGAAATACTTAAACCTATCTAACCTAAGGATATCACACACATCCATTCCCGAGGCAGGATTCGAACCTGCGACCGGAGCAGTCGCACGGTTCCGGACTGCGCGCCTAGAACCGCGAGACCACAGCGGCCGGCACCACCGTTGTAAAGTCGGAGTTTCCTTAGTATCTAACAGCCATGGCGCCTCACATCATATAGCAAGGAGTAATACCGCTGTGCCTATCCGAAACAATGGAGGAATGGTACTTCTCCATAGGTCACTTCCTTACTTGCCAAGACTTGTTCTTCGCTGAACACGACGCCATCCATCAACAGTGCATGCTTTCCAGCCATGGCAACACTCCAAACGCGGCCGTTTGTGTTAATACGTGAACGGCAGCCTACGCATGAAACGGTAATTCGCTAGTCTGGTTGCTGCTGTCCTGTGACCAACGGTGCGGGAGGTCCGCAGCTGGTGGTCTAGTAGGCAACGTTGCTGCCTCTGGATCACGGGGTCCCGGGTTCGATTCCCGGTCAGCTTGGGGATTTTCTCTGCCAGCGGAAAAAAAAATGGTTCAAATGGCTCTGATCACTACGGGGCTTAACTGCTGAGGTCCTCAGTCCCCTAGAACTTAGAACTACTTAAACCTAACTAACCTAAGGACATCACACACATCCATGCCCGAGGCAGGATTCAAACGTGCGACCGAAGTGGTCGTGCGGTTCCAGACTGTAGCGCCTAGAACCGCTCGTCCACACCGGCCGGTTCTGCCAGTGGACTGGATGTTTGTGTTATCATCATCATCATCATCATCATCATCATTCGTGACAGTGGCTTATTGGATTGTATCAAAATTGGACAGTGGAAAAACTGGGACTTTGCACGGGCCCTGATACCGCGCAGTTGAGCGCCCAACAAACCAAACACCATCATCAATAGTGTGGGATGACAAGCAGGGTTGCAGGGAGAGTGTTACTTGTTCTCGGATTGCGAGCGCGGATGTGGAGAGGTTACGATGTGCCCGGTGCATGTGATCCTTTCTTGCAGTGGCCAGACGTGATTGGCCCAAAACCTGACAACGAGTATGCCTCCTCTGACATTCCGACCCAGTCCAACGTCAGGCCACAGTCGCATATGCATCTACATCTAAATCTACACAGGTACTAACCAAGCCACCGTACGGTGCGTGGCGGAGGGTACCCTGTACCACAGCTTGTCATTTCCCCTCCTGTTCCACGCGCAAATAGAGCGAGAGGAAAACGACTGTCTATAGGCCTAAGTAGCCTCGCAGCTTATCTTCGTGGTCCTTACGTGCAATGTATGCTGGCGGAAGAAGAATCGTTCGGCAGTCAGCTTCAAATTCCGGATCTCTAAATTTTCTCAGTAGTGTTGCGCTCGAAAAGAACTTCGCCTTCCCTCCACGGATTCCCATTTTAGTTTGTTGTTCGAACCACCGGTAACAAATCTAGCAGCCTGCCTATGAAATGGTTGGATTTCTTCCTTTAACACGAGCTGGTACGGATTCCAAATACTCTACCAGTACTCAAGAGTGAACTACTGTTTCCTATAACTCTCTCGATAAACCGAAGTCACTCATTCGCCTTCCCTACCGCAAATCTCACATCCTCGTTCCATTTCATATCACTCTGTAACGTTACGCCCACATATTTAAACGACTTGACCGCGTCAAGCAGGACACTAGTAATACAGTATCCGAACATTACAGGTTTCTTCTTTTTACTAATCCTCACTAGCTTACATTTTTCAACATATGGAGATAGTCGCCATTCATCACATCAACTGGATATTTTGTTTAAGTAGTTCTGTATCACTCAACTTCGACACCTCAATGTATACCACGGCATCTTCAGCAAACTACAGCAGACTGCTACCAACCTTGTCAGGCACGTCGTTTATGTGTATAGAGGACAACTGAGGTCTATCACACTTCCCTGGAGCAATCCTGACGATACTCTTGTGCATAATGAACACTAGCCGTCGAGGGCAACGTACTGGGTTCTATCACTTAAAAAAAGTCTTCGAGACACTGGCATATCTTGAACTTATTTCATATCGCCGTACCTTCGTTAACAGCCTGCAATGGGGCACCGTGTCCAATGCTTTCTGGAAATCTAGAAATATGTAATCTGCCTGTTGCCCTTCATCCATAGTTCGTAGTATATCAAGTGAGAGAAGGGCAAACTGAGTTTTGCACGAGCGTTGCTCTCTAAAACCATGCTAATTCGTGGACATAAGCAACTCATTGTAAAGAAAGGTTATTATATTCGAACTGAGAATATATTCAAGGATTGTGTAGCAAACAGAATTAAGGGATATTGCCTCTATAATCTGTATATTGCACGATTCGACCAGGCGAGAAAATGGAGGACCACAGTGACTGCCCTTTCATACTCTGTCAGGCGCTCACGTCGCTGTCTCACACGCGTACTCGACATCCATAGTCGTTCACAGTGACCACTCAGCATCTGACGATATTCACGCCCATTATGTGCGATGTCAGGTCTGGTAACAAAACTAAACACAGACATCTGGAATATGCTCTGGTGGCCGTTCTACCTGCCACAGATAACTACAACCGTTATCGTTTACTTACTTGCTGATGTGAGTACGTGAACGATATTACACTAACGTCCGACCATGTCTTCAGGGTGCTTCCCTTTTCATGTCAGGAAACGTAAATAAATAAACGACTGAATAAATGAAAATATGAACCCTCTTTCGATTCCCAGACTAACGAGCAAGTACTGATCGAAGGAGTGTTTTGCAAGCTGTCTCCTGTGTCTGTGAACTACACTTGCTCAGGATTCTTCCAATCAATCTGTCTGGTATGGTCTTTACTTCAGATTACTACGACGGGGTTTCGTATTAAAGTGATAGATGCACATTGTTATGTAAAGGATGACGGTGATAAATATACAACTGCAGGGTATGGCGTTTAAATTCGAAGAAATGAGACTTCCTTTTCTTCAAAGCAAATTTATTAAAACAAAATACAAATTAGAATGAAAATCCTTTTACGTATAAGTAATGGTATCTTTCAAGAGTACTATTACTCGATGTAACCCCCCCTCACCCGCAATGACCGCCTCGAATCTTGTCCTGAAGCGATCGCACGCACTCTTTAAAACACCGCTGTCCGTATTAGTGAATGCTGGTTGGATAGCTGTGCGTAAAGATGCAATATTGGGGTGTCTCGCCTTACTGGTAACTCTGCCAACTACACTACAAACATAGTAATCGAGCGGGTTCAAATCCAGGCTATTCGGGGGCCAGAACTCCTTTGACCACAACAAGTCAACGTTATCGGAGAGTCGGTTTTGGACTAAATGGCTCGTATGAGGTCCTCCTCTGCCATCAGACTCATTGTTCGCTCGCTGACGTTCAATACTGACGCCAATTTCCTTAGCGGTTGCCCCGAGTTCTCCGGAATCAGCGCCTTTTCGATGACTGCCGCAGTTCGTGACACGCGTTTCCTCGAAAATGACGTTTCCTTGCCTTGGTTAGCGGAACCTCCCCAGACTTCCGAGGCACTATACTTGGCCACAACATCGGAAACAGTCGTTCTCGGGTACACGAAGGATCGAACTACAGGGTGTCTGAAAAGACTTTCCCTGATTACATAAATTGATAACTCAGGCTAGAAGTAAGATACAAATATAACACTTGTGTCGAATTGTTTACAACTATCAAAGTTTTTTTTCTGTATTAGGTTCGCAGTACGTAAGTAGTGGATGAGGTGCAGTGCCCAAGAAGCCATGTTAACCAATCAGAAGAAGCACAGTGTGTCCTGTGGTACCATGAGACACGATCACCAACCATAGTGCAGAGACACTTCCAGACAACATTTGGAAGGAATCCACCTTATGTCAAGAGCATTAAAGCCTGGTACGAGAAGTTCAAGGACACAGGATCGATTGCCGACCTCCCGAGGTCTGGTCGACCAAGAACCTCAGCAGACAGGGAGGAAGCTGTACGGCAGTCTTTTCTGCTAAGTCCGAAGAAATCGGTGCGCAGGGCCTCACTTGAATTACAGATGCCAAAAAGCTCTCTCCGTGACATTTTACACAAACGTTTATTGTTTCGTGCATGCAAAGCGCAAATCGTCCAGGCCTTGTTGCGCAATGACAGTACACGTCGATATGACTTAGCGGTCGAAATGCTATCACTTATTGAGGACGATGATGGTTATCTCAGACGAATTGCCTTTTCCGACGAAGCGACCTTTTTTGTCAGTGAAGTAGTGAATCGCCATAATGTGCGCATTTGGGGGTCACAACCCCCTGGCGAGGTCATGGAGTGCACCAGAGGCAGTCCAAAGGTGAATGTTTGGTGCGCGCTATTGCACGATCAAATTATCGAGCCATTCTTCTTCGCTTAGGCTACCATCACATCTGCAGTGTATCTGGACATGTTGCAACTGTATGCTGTTCCTCAGCTGCTTCAGTATCACCCTGATGTCTTGTTTCAGCCTCATTGGGATTTGGACGTCCGTGCCTATTTTGACATGACCTTTCCTGTGCGATGGATTGGTCGTGATGGGCCAACGGTTTGGCCTCGACGCTCTCGTAACATAACCCCATTAGACTTCTTTTTATAGGGTTACGTCAAGGACGAGGTCTACCGAACACGTGTACCAGATCTTGAAACCCTGCGGCAACGGATAACCACAGTCGTTGAATCGATCCCTCCAGTGATGTTGGCTAATGTGTGGACGGAAATTGAATATCGCCTAGATGTGCTACGTGCTACCAAGGGTGCTCATGTGGAAGTTTACTGATGTGTGAAAAAAACTTTGATAGTTTGTAAACAATTAGACACCAGTTTCATATTTGTATCTTACTTCTAGCCTGAGGTATCAATTTATGTAATCAGGGAAAGACTTTTCGGACACCCTGTAGTTCAGTGGGCTTACGACCAGCGCGAAGACTTTCGAAAATCGCGGCTCTTCGGTTGTACTCCGCACTCGTCCGTAACATCTCGGCCATTTTCAGGTTCTGACTGTTTACTACATCCCTAAGGCTTTCAAGAACACCAATCGCAACCTCCGGCGGAACTACGATATGGCGGAAAATTCAAATTAAAATCTGTCCGGATGTGCGGCACGCGTCCTATATAGGAGTATGAGCTTGAAAATCGCATCGTGGTGTAAAATGTCAGTGACAGTATAACAGCCAGTTTGAAAAATGGAAACTTGCAATTAATTTTACGTGGCCGTTCCACTCAATCTTTCTGAAACAGCCTGTAGTGTAGTGTAGTGTAGTGTAGTGAGCGCGACTGCAGAGAGTCAGTCCCCGCCCTCCAGACCGGCGGCGGCACTGGGCTGCTGGAGCGTCGTGATAAGGACGGCGCGCATTCCAGCACTGGAGGTGGAGGTGGTTGGCCGACCGCAGGACGTCGCCCTGGAGGAACGACACGAGACGAGATAGGGGGCGCTGCCTGCTGTGGGAGCGGAATGTGACGCCACACAGTGGCATTCTGGGCGGCGGGCCCACACGTCATCACTTCTGACGTTGCAGCGCCCGCCTATCATATCGCAGCGCGCGCCACGGCGGCCTTCCCTGCTAGGGACACTTGCCGCAGTCGTAGAGATTGGGAACCGTCAGTTACTCTCTTTCCTCCTGCCCGTGAGAGATATCTCCCGCCCCCATCCCCCGCCTCCTACACACACTATGAATGCCACTCTCCAACTTGTACGACAGCGTGTCTCAGATAAATGGTAGGTTACAATCTGAAATGGTGCGCCCGTTTAACAATAATGCAATACAACGAAAACGCCACTGAGCTACTTTGCTCTACTAGGCATTCGACTTTTTGACGTAGTACAACCTTGATACAGTACAAGGAACGAAGAACCGGAATATTACGATATTTAACAAAAGCTACATTGGCTTCAGTTGGCAAATACAGACAGAGGAGAGTGTGCATTTCATTAATGCCAGCCTGTTAACTGTCCTTAATTCGCTATTTATTAAACATATGGGTACGAATATGTACGTATTTCAAAACGACAGTCGGAAGTTTTGTAAAATAAATAAATAAATAAATAAATTACGAAATTACAATAAAATGAACACCCTCAGTTGCTTACAGGCGTTGACATACGTCAACGGGGACAGATGAAAATGTGTGCCCCGACCGGGACTCGAACCCGGGATCTCCAACTTACATGGCAGACGCTCTATCCATCTTTTTTTTTTTTAACTCTATTTGTTCGTTGCATCTGCTCGTCGTTGATCGCTCAACTCAGTTTTTTTTTTTATTACAGAGAGCAGCTAGCCTTCTGACCGAACACGCTGAGCTACCGTGCCGGCATGCCACCGAGGACACAGACGATAGCGCGACTGATACTAAAATGTTTACCACCCGTCCACTACAGGGTGATGGCAACAGCGATCGACCGCGACGGACAACGGGCAATTGCACAGACGTTTTCAAAACACGTGACAACACGCCGCGGCGTGGGAGCGCGTGGACACGGCAGTCAGTAGCGAGCCAGTGGGTGTGTTGGACCTTCCATCGACCTACGGACCCCCTTGCAGATGTCTCCCGCAGTCGGCGACGAAAACGTTGGGAATCGAACACGAAATTCATCGACCGATCACGGCATAACAGCCCGGATAATTATAATGGACATTATAGGGATTTATCTCTGGCGCGCCTCCCGCGAAACCGACATTCTTAACGTACTGTCCGGGTTCGACTCCCGGTCGGGGCACACATTTTCATCTGTCCTCGTTGACGTATGTCAACGCCTGTAAGCAGCTAAGGGTGTTCATTTCATTGTAATTTCATTCTAAACGAGCTCCATGGTCACCGATGGTATCTCTTCTTTCGGACATGTCCGAAAGAACACATACCATCTTAGTATATAAATAAATTATGTATGCATACAGATCGGTAAAAAAAGTTTTTCATATTTTCAGATGTGGTAGTATGGAACATAATAAGAAAAACTGTCCTATAAATCGGCTCTAAAAACGGTTACCTTAAGAGCTATGAGCAACTGCTCATATTCACTAATGTGAAAACAATTATTCCACTGCAAGTTCTTTGCTATTACGAACGACATAGGTAATGCAGTAAACAAATGAAGAAACAAATGAGGCCACATTCTTATGTTACCGAAACAGCTACGCTTCTAACGCAGTAAACTGCGTTACATATGGTGCGAACGGGGACATCAGTCTACGCTACAGATCAGTTTGTTACTACATCCTTCGTTTCACATTCACATTCGTTGGTCTCACCAATTAACAGTAATAGAGGAATGTGTCCTCATTTGTTTACTGCATTCTGAAGTTCGTTAACACCTGCAAAGAGCTTGCAGTAAAAGAGATGTTTTTATCAGTAGCGAATGTCTCCAAGTGCTCAAATTCCTAAGAGCCCATTTTAAAACCCATGTTTTCTCAATATTCTTGTCCTGTTTTGGTCCATACAGCCACCTCTCAAAATATGCAATACTTTCTTTTAACAACTTGTAAATATACGGTATACATTTATAAAACGCAGTCTATGTGTGTATGTATGTACGTTTCGTCTCCGCCTATGCTACAGGAACGATTCAAACCAAGCTTGGTTCACATACCATTTACTGTCCACAAAAATCACTGTCGTGGTGAGAAGCACCTACGTTCTCAACGGGAGACGGTGAGAAAATGGTGACAGAGGAGCATAACTGAGGAATATATGGAGAAATTCCAGCCAAATTTTGTGTACACATGACAATTTCTATTGGTTGTATTAAAATAATGTGGGATGCCGGTGGACTGAGAATATGTGATATAAAATATTCAGTAATAATCGACATTAGCATCGAACGCATACTTTTCGCCGGCCATTATGACCGAGCAGTTCTAGGCGCTTCAATCTGGAACCGCGCTGCTGCTGCGGTCCCTGGTTCGAATTCTGTCTCGGGCATGGATGTGTGTGATGTCTTTAGGTTAATTAGGTTTAAGTAGTTCTACGTTCTATGGGACGGATGACCTCAGATGTTAAGTCCCATAGTGCTCAGAGCCATTTGAACCATTTGAGCAGGCTTTTCGATGTCGCTACGCTCATTGCTGATTTGGCGGGGAGGGGTAGGGGGGGGGGGGGGGAGGAACTTGGGATGACATATCAGCATATTTCTGTAACACGTATGGAGCAGTTTCTACCAGACTTTGCTCACGTGTCTCCTGCTACACGATAACTCCGGAACGCCTGGAGTAAATTCAACCAAACATTTTGCGTGTGTGTAAAAATAAGTGTGAGTACCATCTGCTTACCCGGTCGGCCGACTCTTCCATCGTCTTCGGGAAATAAGTTCTCTAGCACCACCAATCCTTAATTTTGCAAGGCTTAGCCCAATCCGCACGCATGTGATGGAGGAACGTGCGCTGCATTTACTGGACGAAAATCCTGAAACCAGAATGTTACGACTAGCAGAATCCTGAAACCAGAATGCGACGACTAGCAGAAAAGGGAGGCATGAGTCATCCTCTTGCCTGGGCGACTGGTATTTCACGAGCAAAATCTGATACACTTGAAAGTGTGTGTGTTCACTGATATGGAGGTACGTCGTGTTGAGCACCTTCGTCGAAAAACAATCATAAATTGGCGTAATGTGAAGCTCCTATTATAAACAAGTAATGACACCTCAGACGAAATGCTTTTCCCATGTTTACTGGACTTTTGGGCCTAATATACTGTAGTTATAAGTCTAGTAATGAAGGACATTATTCCAAATTCACCTCTTACTGATGATGAGGTATAGTTGGACTTTGTTGTATCTACCGTATGACGGAAGGTTTCGCGATGATGTTTGAAATTTATGAAAATAATAGAATAACGTAACTTCCGAGTTAATATATTATTGGAAACATTTCTGACATTGTAAAAGTTTTGACATTTTGTATGAAAGTGCTCCCATCCACTTGGGCAATGGTATTCGTTTCATCGCTAATACGCATCTTGACGTCTATGATGGTATTTCAAAATACAACTGGCACAAGGTTTTTCAATTTGTTGATCATTAAATTGATTGGTTGATTACAGATCGGCACCTCTCGTGCATTTGACAAAGGGGCATCCACTGCGACAAAACTTGTCATGTTGTGGTACACAGGGAAGAGAACACATTCTCATTCGATAAAGTTAGCTGCACGCATGCAATCAACGCGTCTTGATTGTAAGCCGAATAGTCACATTTGGTTTTGAGTTATTAAATGCGTATTGGAACAAAAATAATTGATGTGAAGTATTCGTGAATTACTAAGTATTTGAGGACAGAT
This sequence comes from Schistocerca gregaria, assembly GCF_023897955.1. Lineage (NCBI taxonomy): Eukaryota > Metazoa > Arthropoda > Insecta > Orthoptera > Acrididae > Schistocerca > Schistocerca gregaria. Next base: position 434,200,413 of record NC_064927.1, read on the forward strand.
CTTTGTAACTGTGAAGGTTAGGAACATTTCATTGTATTTCTGGTGTAATGCAGTTATTTAACTGCAGTGTTATCAAATGTGTGAAAATAAATGCTTCTGGAACTGTTCTGAAATTTTAAGAAGTATGACGCTTCCAGTTCTGGTATAGTAGCTGCCTCTCACAAACGGACTCCGAGATTAGTGGTCACAACAACACATTTTCATGTGAAAGTTTCTGAGAACTTAGTTTACGCATGTCTGTTTGTGTTTTTTACCACTACAAATCATTATTTTGTCGGCTGATCAATCGCCTGCTATCTTGTTGTTGTGGTCTTCAGTCCTGAGACTGGTATGATGCAGCTCTCCATGCTACTCTGTCCTGTGCAAGCTTCTTCATCTTCCAGTACCTACTGCAGCCTACATCCTTCTGAATCTGCTTAGTGTATTCATCTCTTGGTTTCTCTCTACGATTTTTAGCCTCCACGCTGCCCTCCAGTACTAAATTGATGATCCCTTGATGCCTCAGAACATGTCCTACCAACCGATCCCTTCTTCTAGTCAAGTTGTGCCACAAACTCCTCATCTCCCGTATTCTATTCAATACCTCCTCATTAGTTGTGTGATCTACCCATCTAATCTTCAGCATTCTTCTGTAGCACCACATTTCAAAAGCTTCTATTCTCTTCTTGTCTAAACTATTTATCGTCCATGTTTCACTTCCATACATGGCTACACTCCACACAAATGCTTTGAGAAACGATTTCCTGACACTTAAATCAATATTCGGATGTTAACAAATTTCTCTTCCTCCGACATGCTTTCCTTGCCATTGCCAGTTTACATTTTATATCCTCTCTACTTCAACCATCATCAGTTATTTTGCTCCCCAAATAGCAAAACTCCTTTACCACTTTAAGTGTCTCATCTCCTAATCTAATTCCCACAGCATCACCCGATTTAATTCGACTACATTCCATTATCCTCGTTTTGCTTTTGTTGGTGTTCATCTTATACCCTCCTTTCAAAACACTGTCCATTCCGTTCAACTGCCCTTCCAAGTCCTTTGCTCTCTCTGACAGGATCTTACCTTTTTTTAATTTTTTGGAGCGGATTTTTAGGACAACTCCACCATGATGGTTTTTGTTGTCGACGTACATCGCGAAGAGCAACACAACACAAAACGACGTAATCTCAAGCACGTCGCAAACGGAATGATCTCTCTGGCCTTTTCTCACATCAGCTTCAACCTGACTGGTGGAAAAACCTTTTCTTTGGTCGATATGCTCTCTTTCAGTATTCCTGCTAACATGCATATAAAACATGTAGATAATTAATGTAGCTGACTTCAATGTATTTCTTGACTAATCGTTAATTTTGGGAAATCTGTTACAAAAACATGAGTAGGCCTTCCTAACGCCCGCGCGGTTCAACATCCACCATGAGAAGACACATCTACTCTTTTTTAAACATTTATTTTAACAAAACTGAAAATGTCTCGGAGGCAGAGAAAAAAATTGCTCGAGTCAGCGCCTAATCAACAATAAAGGATAAATGACGAGATGATTAAAGATGATACTACCGAGGACTGCTATAACCTACACACCCTTTGGCGTGAGTCTTCCATTTTCAACACAATGCGCATGTGCGAAAAGCATGCCGTGCGTCCGCTCTTGAATGCGTCAACCGCATACACTGGATGGACCGGAGACAGACATCGTGTGTGGTGCCGACAGTGGACGCATCTGGGAGGTCCACGTAGGTGTGGCACCGTTGCCCATAGCCGTGCGATCCCTCGACACGCCAGGTAGTTGGACCGTTATACCTTGGGACACAGCGCTACGGGGGGAAAGAAAGGGTGGTGAGGCCGAAAATTACAGCGGTCGGGAACAATGGGAGAAGGAGCTCCACAGCCGATTCACGTTCGGCGTCCACGAAATTTACAAGGATCGGAACGGCACACGAATTCACAGTCAAATGATGGTGCGCTCACATCAGACGAATTAGAATTCAACTTTGTTTCACCCGGCGTAGAACCGAGCACTGAACAAACGTTGTCAGACACGTTCTTGTAGATCTCCAAATAAACCGATTAGGTTCCTTTCAGATTACGCTGATACAATAGCTGCCTACTTAGCAATCATATACAACCGCTCGCTCACCGATAGATCTGTACCTACAGATTGGAAAATTACGCAGGTCGCACCAGTGTTTAAGAAGGATACTAGGAGTAACCTATCTTACTACAGACCTATATATATATCGTTGACTTAGGTTTGAAGTAGGGTTTTGGAGCATATACGGTATTCAAACATTATGAATCACCTCGAAGGGAACGATCTATTGATACGTAATCAGCATGGTTTCAGAAAACATCGTTCATGTGCAACGCAGCTAGCTCTTTATTCGCACGAAGTAATGGCTGGTATCGACAGGGGATCTCAAGTTGATTCTGTATTTCTAGATTTCCGGAAAGCTTTTGACACCGTTCGTCACAAGCTACTTCTAATCAAGCTGCGGGCCTATGGAGTATCATCTCAGTTGTGCGACTGGATTCGTGATTTCCTGTCAGGAAGGTCGCAGTTCGTAGTAATAGACGGAAAATCATAAAGTGACCTCAGGTGTTCCCCAGGGAAGCGTCCTGGGACCTCTGCTGTTCCTGATCTATATAAATCACCTGGGTGACGATCTGAGCAGTTCTCTTAGGTTGTTCGCAGATGATGCTGTCATTTACCGTCTAGTAAGGTCATCCGAAGACCAGTATCAGTTGCAAAGCGATTTAGAAAAGATTGCTGCATGGTGTGGCAGGTGGCAATTGACGCTAGATAACGAAAAGTGTGAGGTGATCCACATGAGTTCCAAAAGAAATCCGTTGGAATTCGATTATTCGATAAATAGTACAATTCTCAAGGTTGTCAATGCAACTCAGTACCTGGGTGTTAAAATTACGAACAACTTCAGTTAGAAAGACCACATAGATTATATTATGGGGAAGGCGAGCCACAGGTTGCGTTTCATTGGCAGGACACTTAGAAGATGCAACAAGTCCACTAAAGAGACAGCTTACACTACACTCATTCGTCCTCTGTTAGAATGTTGCTGCGCGGTGTGGGATCCTTACGATGTGGGATTGACGGAGGACATCGAAAGGGTGCAAAAAAGGGTAGCTCTTATTGTATTATTACGAAATTTCAGTCACCAACTTTCTCTTCCGAATGCGAAAATACATAGGTAAGAAAAAAAATACAGATATCAGGAAGGAATTAAATATTTTCGATATAAACTGTATGGTTGACGAATACCGTCAAAAATGAATATACCATGTGTTACGAATGGCCAAATTAAGATTACCACTACATTTTTGATTATATACTCCGCAAGGTAAAAGACGCATTTGGAAGACCTGCAAAACGATGGAAGGACCAGGTGTAGCTGCAACAGGATGAATGAAAGCTTAATGCATGACAGAAGAAGAACAAGAAGTCATTCACGCAAAAGGATCGTACAATCATACCGATGTTCGACTGTCACACAGACACCCGCACGAAGGACATAGAAATAGATATCCCTTGTGCAAAGAAGCAACTCAAATAATTGAAAACAAGTAAGTCACAGAGAGCAGACAGAAGCCCAATTCGGTTTTAGAAAGAGTATTCTGCGGAACTAGACCCTTAGCTTCCATTTACCACGAATCTCTCGCCCATTGCCAAGACCCATATGACTAAAAGCAGTACAGCATACTCCTGCTCACAGGAAGGATGTAAGAACAGATTTACATAATTACAGATCAATATCCAGTTTGCAGCAGAATTCTCCAACATATTTCAAGTCCGAATACCATAAATTTCCTTGACAAAGAAAAGTTTCTGTCCATAAATCAGCCCTCACTGAGAAAAGCATCGTCTCTGCAAAATCAGCTAGCGCTTTTCTCGCATGCTGTACAGACCATGGATGGAGGGCAACAGGTACATTCCACATTCCTGGATTTCGGAAAATTCTTTGACACGGGGCCACACTGCAGACTGTTGATGAAGGTCCGAGTATATGGATTAGGTTCCCAGGCATGTGAGTGGCTCTAATTCATTTTAAGTGATACAACCCAGTATGTTGTCCTCGACGCGAGTGTTCATGAGAGACAAACGGTATCGTCAGAAACGCCCCACGGAAGTGTGATAGGACTGCTGTTACTTTAATATATATATATATATATATATATATATATATATATATATATATATATATATATATATATATGATATGGCAGGCAGGGGGAACAGCAGTTTACAGTTGTTTGCTAATGATACTGTGGTGTACGGAAAGGAGTCGTTCTTGAATGCCTGTAGGGAGTGGAAAGATGAGTCAGAAGTTCTAGTTGATATCATCAATGGCAGCTTACTCTGAATGTAGAAAGGTAAGTTAATGCGGTTGAATAGGAAATATAATCCTGTGACGTTCGAATATGTCATCAATAATATGCTGCTTGACACAGCCAGATCGACTAAAGGTCCAGGCGTAACGTTGCAAGGTGATATGAAATGGAATGAGCACGTCAGATTGGCAGTCGAGAAGGCGAATGCTCGACTTATTTTTATTAGGAAACTTTTGTGGAAAATGTAGTTCGTATATAAAAGAGACATCGTATAGAACGCTAGTGCGACCCATTTTTGAGTACTGCTCGAGTATTTGGGATCCCTACAAGTTCGGATCAAATGAAGATGACAAAGTAATTGAGAGTGGGGCTGGTACACATGTTTGAGGTAGGATCTACCAACATGCAAGTGTTACGGAAATGCTTCGTGAACTGAAACGGGAATCTCTGGAGCGAATACGACCCTCTTTTCGCGACATTGTGTGGAGGAAATTTAGAGAACAGGCATTTGAGGCCGACAGGACATTGATTCTACTGCCGCCAACGTCCATTTCGCTTGAGGAGTACAAAAATAAGATGAGAGAAATAGGGCTCATACCGAGGTTTATAGACATTTGTTTTTCCGTTACTCCATTTACGGGTGAAACAGCAAAGGAAATTACTGGTAGGGGTACAGGGTACCCTGCGCCATACACCGTGCGATGGCTTCCGAAGTGTGTATGTAGATGTGGATGTAAAACGTATTAACGGCCAAAGAAAAATTCGAAAGGGATGTTACTAATGTAGGGTGAACGGCAGACTGCTAAGAACTGAAGTAACAGGAAGAGTGTCGCCAGAATACTTCAAAACATCGACATTTGTTTGTCAGCGAAAATATATAAACATAAAAAGTCAATCAATATACACTCCTGGAAATGGAAAAAAGAACACATTGACACCGGTGTGTCAGACCCACCATACTTGCTCAGGACACTGCGAGAGGTCTGTACAAGCAATGATCACACGCACGGCACAGCGGACACACCAGGAACCGCGGTGTTGGCCGTCGAATGGCGCTAGCTGCGCAGCATTTGTGCACCGCCGCCGTCAGTGTCAGCCAGTTTGCCGTGGCATACGGAGCTCCATCGCAGTCTTTAACACTGGTAGCATGCCGCGACAGCGTGGACATGAACCGTATGTGCAGTTGACGGACTTTGAGCGAGTGCGTATAGTGGGCATGCCGGAGGCCGGGTGGACGTACCGCCGAATTGCTCAACACGTGGGGCGTGAGGTCTCCATAGTACATCGATGTTGTCGCCAGTGGTCGGCGGAAGGTGCACGTGCCCGTCGACCTGGGACCGGACCGCAGCGACGCACGGATGCACGCCAAGACCGTAGGATTCTACGCAGTGCCGTAGGGGACCGCACCGCCACTTCCCAGCAAATTAGGGACACTGTTGCTCCTGGGGTATCGGCGAAGACCATTCGCAACCGTCTCCGCACACCGTTAGGCCGTCTTCCGCTCGCGCCCCAACATCGTGCAGCCCGCCTCCAGTGGTGTCGCGACAGGCGTGAATGGAGGGACGAATGGAGACGTGTCGTCTTCAGCGATGAGAGTCGCTTCTGCCTTGGTGCCAGTGATGGTAGTATGCGTGTTTGGCGCCGTGCAGGTGAGCGCCACAATCAGGACTGCATACGACCGAGGCACACAGGGCCAACACCCGGCATCATGGTGTGGGGAGCGATCTCCTACACTATCCGTACACCTCTGGTGATCGTCGAGGGGACACTGAATAGTGCACGGTACATCCAAACCGTCATCGAACCCATCGTTCTACCATTCCTAGACCGGCAAGGGAACTTGCTGTTCCAACAGGACAATGCACGTCCGCATGTATCCCGTGCCACCCAACGTGCTCTAGAAGGTGTAAGTCAACTACCCTGGCCAGCAAGATCTCCGGATCTGTCCCCCATTGAGCATGTTTGGGACTGGATGAAGCATCGTCTCACGCGGTCTGCACGTCCAGCACGAACGCTGGTCCAACTGAGGCGCCAGGTGGAAATGGCATGGCAAGCCGTTCCACAGAACTACATCCAGCATCTCTACGATCGTCTCCATGGGAGAATAGCAGCCTGCATTGCTGCGAAAGGTGGATATACACTGTACTAGTGCCGACATTGTGCATGCTCTGTTGCCTGTGTCTATGTGCCTGTGGTTCTGTCAGTGTGATCATGTGATGTATCTGACCCCAAGAATGTGTCAATAAAGTTTCCCCTTCCTGGGACAATGAATTCACGGTGTTCTTATTTCAATTTCCAGGAGTGTATATGTGGCAATACAAAGAGCGTATGTAGTTTGTACATTTTTCTCCGAGTAAGAAAAAAAAAAGAACGGTGTCTTTCTCCTTCAAAAGAACTGAACTTTTCAGTGCGTGAAAAGGTTTGTGAGTTAAGGAGCGTTTCGCTCTCATTTAAGTATATGACCGAAAGAGTTAGCCCTCAGGAATTGTGAAACGAACGCTGTCTTCCAGGACCGGATGCCACAAAGATACGATCAGCCAGACTGTTTAACCAAAAGGTCACAAGTGTCTTATTTAGGGCGTGCAGTGCGGAATAATGAATGTCATTTTTTCTTCTGGTGTAGGGATTATGTACCGTGATATTCCTTTTGTGCTGCAATGGATTGCTTAGAACTAACTTTTTACAGTTTGTTTTCGAGTAATGAAGACATTCTTTCTTCTAGACGATCTCCTCCCGAACATTATTCCATACGGCATTACTGAACGAAAATATGCAAAATACGTCCAGTCAATGACCTTCTGAAGAAGGATAGGAGCACAGCTATCAGTCACAATCCCGTAGGTTTCTTTTATTATACTTGCATATCCAAATTTCAGCTCCAAACAGCCATCTTCAGTGCTAAAATACAAAGAAATTTCATAATCAGATTTGATTTACGCGTGTCAATCATTAAATTAAATTCCAAGTTATCCGATACCAGCCATCCAATCTAGTCAACTTACCATTTGGGTTACAGTCCAACAAACTTTCAGCTGTTCATGACACCATATTACTTTTCTGGAAACTGAGGTGGTTGTTTATTGATATACTGCAACCTCAGTTTCTTGTCACGTAGTGTCAGTAAAGGCCTCTACAATACGAATCCAATATAGTAGTTCAAACTCATTTTTCTAATAAATAAAATCAGCAAGTATATTTGTATATCACTTATAAATACATCGAGAAATACCGACTTCTAATGTGTTTGTTCATACATTACCGGCGAAGCTATCCGCTAAATCTTATGCAGCAGAGGAGTAATAGGTTAATATAACTGTCCTTTACAAAATTATTGCCTCACATTAGAAATTAAAATTAAAATTTTCGTTCAAGATCGTCTTGATTAAATACCATGTTACTACTTTTTATTCACCAGTCTTCTGAATGCTTTTATGGGCCTCGCCACGAATTCCTCTCCTGTGCCAACCTCTTCATCTCCGAGTAGCACTCGAAACCTACGTTCTCAATAATTAGCTAGATGTATTCCAGTCTCTGTCTTCCTGTATAATTTTTACCCTTTACAGCTGCCTCTAGTAACATGGAAGTTATTCCCTGATGTCTTAACTGATGTCCTACCATCCTGCCTATTCTTCTTGTCAGTGTTTTCCATATACTCCTCAATGATTCTGCGGAAAACGTCATCATTCCTCATCTTACCTCCAATTTTAAATTCTTCGATAGCTAGAAATTAGTGTAGTCGATGGTATCATAGTGGTTAATTGATCTACTAAATAATTACCAAGATCGTATCTGTTCTTTCGGACAGATAGAACTGGTGATCCTGCAGCTTTCGAAGAATGAAATTATAATGATTTCAGACCTTTAGCTGCTCACAGAGGTTGATAAATATCAACGGGGACAGTTGAAAATGTGTGCCCCGACCGGGTTCGAACCCTTAGTCTCCTGCTTACGTAGCAGACGCTCTATCCGACTGAGCCACCGCGGCAGTCAACCACCGATTCTCGTTAGAGTTTGATCAATGTGAGCGCACCTGCACTGAAGAAGATAATTGGCCGGTAAGCCTCATGATCTTCTGGAATTTCCTGAGTAATTCGGTGTACAATTTCTTAAATTTGGTTCACTAGAAGTATATATAACTTAATTTAAATAGTTTCATAGGATGTTTTTAGGATTGCTCAGATAAAAATTAATATCTCAACAACCATAAAGTCTAGGAGGACGCGGTATTATTTAAATTCTAGCGAAAACCCTGGTGCATACGCTGGTAGGAGATGTAAGTTGGTAGGTGGCATAGTTATGATTCTTGTTCACGGTGTGCATGCTGCGATATTATTACTATTGGAAACACCACTGCCAGGCAGCAAGACTATTGGAGTCATCTGCTAGACAATACCATCAGTCAACTATCAGAATACAACGGTCAACCCAGAAGAAGCAACGAAAATAAACTAGATGGTATGAAAGAGACTGTAAGAAATCACTTTCCATAAAATATCAACGGATGACAAGCCGAATCACATGCTTTTTTCAGGCGAGTGGTGTAAATATAAAGAAAGCTGAATCACCTGGACTTTAGTTGAGTTTACCCACAAGAACTCTTTACCTGAAGCAACTACAGTTTACAGAGATTCGGCAAATCCAGATCTATTACAGAAATGACTGACAGAGAAAATGTGAATGAGTCATTCAACAATGTAGTTTGGACAAGAGTGTCTAAAAATGTGTTTGTGAGGCTTCGTGTGTATGATGGTGTCGCCATATTTTATGATGGTAATACTGTTAGACTGAAAGTGTTGGGGCTGGTTGGAATGCATGAGCCATAATACTGGAGGAACCGGACAAAGAGAGAGTCGACAAAGCTGAGCTACAAGCCCAAAGGAAAGTGTCCCAGGAGGCAGAATCGTTAAAGAGGAGAAAGAGGATACAGTCCTACAATGTGTAAGGTGATTGAGACTATAGTGCTGCTGCGTTTTGACTGTTGTAGCTGTTAAAATGTGAGTTTTAATTAAAATTAATTTCTAACTGCAGTTTCTAAAAAACAAAAATTTCTCAGACAAATGAATCTTTTCATCAGGAACAATAGATGATTGACTCTTGACTTTTTTGCAGTGAAATGGCAGAGATCGCCTGTGAATTTCCAACAAAATGCACAAAAATTTTAGGAAAAACGTAACACGAAGGATGTAACAGAAAAAAATCTATCCTTTTAACGCCTAGAGTACGTACTTCAACCAAACTCGAGGACTAAGTACCGGGTGATCAAAAAGTCAGTATAAATTTGAAAATTTAATAAACCACGAAATAATGTAGACAGAGAGGTAAAAATTGACACACATGCTTGGAATGACATGGGGTTTTATTAGGATGGCACCCCAATCCCCTTGCTAGACGCGTGAAAGATCTCTTGTGCGCGTCGTTTGGTGATGATCGTGTGCTCAGCCGCCACTTTCGTCATTCTTGGCCTTCCAGGTCCCCAGACCTCAGTCCGTGCGATTTTTGGCTTTGGGGTTACCTGAAGTCGCAAGTGTATCGTGATCGATCGACATCTCTAGGTATGCTGAAAGACAACATCCGACGCCAATGCCTCACCATAACTCAGGACATGCTTTACAGTGCTGTTCACAAGATTATTCCTCGACTACCACTATTGTTGAGGAATGATGGTGGACATATTGAGCATTTCCTGTAAAGAACATCTTCTTTGCTTTGGCCTACTTTGTTATGCTAATTATTGCTATTCTGATCAGATGAAGCGCCATCTGTCGGACATTTTTTTAACTTTTGTATTATTTTGGTTCTAATAAAACCCCATGTCATTCCAAGCATGTGTGTCAATTTGTACCTCTCTATCTACATTATTCTGTGATTTATTTAGTTTTCAAATTTATACTGACTTTTTGATCACCCGGTATATGAAGCATGTATAACTAACCTAAAGAAGTTTATAGTGACCTAAACTGGATCCCGAAGACCAGGGAAGTGGAGATCACGTGTGACATCAGAAAGAGAGGGCCGTTATTTGGTAAGGGCACGACGGTACCGCCTTCGTAGCAACTGGCATCTGAGCTCGCAACATTCAATGGACGTGTTGTATCGAGGTAAACGGTGCAGAGAAGGCTTCGACAGAGTGGCCTTCATTGTCGTAGACCTGCTGTATGTGTGCCTCCGACGTGTCTGCACAGAAGGCAACGTCTAGAATGGTGTCTTCAACATGCCACCTGGACGGTAAAAGAGTGGGCCAACGTTCTTTTCACAGATGAGTCCCGATTTGGTCTTGAGAGTGATACTCAACGCCTTTGCATCTAAAGGCAGTGTGTAACACGATTTCGAGACCAGAACATTGTGGAAAGAGACCGATATCGAAGAGGATCGCTAATGGTGTGGGCAGGGATTATGTTGACCACTCGAACACCTCTTCATGAAATTGTACGGGTGACTCGGAAAGCGCCATCTGCTGTGAGGTACCTTGACGAGGTTTTGCGACCTCATCTACCATTGTTGCGCCAGCCGTTGTGGCCGAGCGATTCTAGGCGCTACAGTGTGGAACCGCGCGACCATTTTTCACCATTGTTGCGAGGTGCTGTGCACCCAGACGTCGTACTGATGGACGATAATACTCGACCTGACAGAGCACGAGCAGTTGATGTACGCGTGGTGTGGCCTGTTCCCTCTCCCGATTTGAGCAGCATAGAGCATGTCTGGGTTGTACTGGGGAAACAGGTTGCATCACTCCAACATCCACCAACCATTCTCAAGACCTGCCAGCAGATCAGAGTGGGCATTGTTGCCTCGCCATAACACTGATGACGTTATTCACTTCATGTTCCGTCGTTGCCAGGCCTCTATTGCTGCCAGAGATAGTCACACACCATAGTGAGCACATTAACCAGTTACACAAAGTGTGTGCATGTGTGTTAAGTTGGAAAAAAACGAATAACATTTCCATCAACTGACTGCATGTTGCTCTTGTTTACATTGTGTATTCTTTACATTGTTTCTACTTTGCTATCACCTGTTTTTTACTGTTTTGTGGAAAAATAAACGCAACCCTTGCGAAATTTCCGTTTGTTGTTTTAATTTTGGATATCAGTGTAGTTATTTCGCATTGGCGCGATGGGCCATTCAGCCTCCCTGTAAGTTACCGAGGCAAAATTTGCTGAATATAAATTAGTGGAATGAGGTAAGTCTCTCTGGTAACAGAGACGCACCTCCTCTAACAGAAGGAGTAGCAGCAGCTGTCAAAAAGACGTACCTGGCGCGGTGCTTGTTTGAAGTAGCTGAAGCCACTTGCACCGGGCGGACTACAAAATGTTTGCTCGGGGCAGAAGTTGGGAGGTAGCCGGCAGCCGCGCACCGCCCCACGCCACGAGACGAAAGGAAAGGCGAACGTCGACGATGCTGGAGGCCCTCGGGGCCGCAGCTGCTGCAGCAGGGGGAGGGGGGGGGGGGTAAAGGACAGGGTAACGGGGAACCGCCCGGCTCGCTGACGCTGAGGAGGTGAGGTGAGGTGGCCATTAAGCGCGACGCTGGGGCTGCATCAGCCTAATGACCAGATCCATCTCGCCTTCACCGGGCGGTTAACCTAATGGGCTTATGACAGCAAAGTGCACGCGTGCGCTCCCACCGACCCGGCTCTGCATCTGAAAAGCCGTCTGAGGAGGAGGGGCAGGTCCCTGTGCTATTGACACACACACAAACACACACAAACACACACACAAACGGGCGTCACACTACTGGAGCGCAATACACGAGCACCGGGCATATCATTTCCCGTCTCTCATGGTAAGCTCAAAAGTAAGATCTAAAAGAAGTGTGTTCAGAATGAAATTTTCTCTCTGAAGCTATGAGAACGGGGCGTGAGTTGTGCTTGGGTAACTCAGTTGGTAGAGCACTTGCCCGCGAAAGGCAAGATCCCGAGTTCGAGTCTCGGTCCGGCACACAGTTTTAATCTGCCACGAAAGTTTCAAGAAATGTGTTGTTCATCGGTGTCATGAATCGATTTTTGGCTTACGGAGCAAAAGCTCAGCGCCAAAGACGGTCCAATGAAGCAAAGAATTTAAAAAATTAAAAGGTCTTTGTAAGCCAGGTGTTGCAACAGCACTGTACTATTTCGTAGCAGTCACATAGAACTGATAGCATCATTGAGGGAGATTGACGAAATGTAATACCAAAGCAGAATATTAAACACACGACACTCATGGGTCGGAGAATCTGGAAAAACGTTTTACTGTTTTCATTTGGTGTTACAGCAAAAGGGCCGTCAAATACACTGGTGCCGGCCGCAGTGGCCGAGCGGTTCTAGGCGCTTCAGAGCGGAACCGCGCGACTGCTGCGGTCGCACGTTCGAATCCTGCCTCGGGCATGGATGTGTGTAATGTCTTTAGTTTAGTTAGGTTTAAGTAGTTCTAAGTTCTAGGGGACTGATGACCTCATATGCTAAGACCCGTAGAGCCATTTAAACCATTTTTTGAACTACACTGGTGTTCAAAATTAAAACAACAAACGGAAAATTTCCAAGGTTAGGTTTATTTTGATATAAAACATCGTAAACAGGTGATAGTAAAGTAGAAACAATGTAAAAGACACAGATCATAAAAACTGCAACATGTATAGCGATAGACAAAATTTTTCTTCGAGTTTTTAAACTTGAAATGAAATGATCCTGTGGCACTGTTAGCCGGGAGACCCCATCCGGGGAAGTTCGGCCGCCGAGTGCAAGTCTCATATCAGTCGACGCCGGTGATGAGTATGAAATGATGATATGAAATGATGATGAGAACAACACAAGACCCAGTCCACGAGCAGAGAAAATCTCCAACCCTGCCTGGAATCGAATCCGGGCCCCCTGCATGGGATGTAAGCACGTTACCACTCAGCTAAGCAGGCGGACTTTTTTAACTTCATGGGTTTGCACAACTGACTAATGTTCTCAGTGTGAGGAGTAAACAACTCAGGCAGCAATACAGACCTGCCGATGACAGGACATGCTATGAATGATGTCACCAATCTGACGTTGAGGCAATAACGCCCATTCTTCCTGATGGTCTGCTCGCAAAACTTGGAGAGTGGTTAGTGGATGGTGATGTGATGCAGCCCGTCTCGCTTGTGCATCCCAGACATGCTCTATCGAATTCAAATCTGGAAGGCGAGCAGGCCACGCCATGTGTGCAGTAGTTTCTGTTCCCAAGAAAACATCAACAACTTGCGTTCAAGGCCACTCTATCGAAGCTTTCCGTACATCGTTTGCCTCGATCAAACAAGTCCAGTGGATGCTGCAAAGACAGATACCAGTTCTCATGCAGTACTTAGGCTGTACCGTCGCGCACTTACAGCCAAATGACGGTCCTCTCTTGCTGGTGTTACAGGTCGTTCAAATGGCTCTAAGCAGTACGGGACTTAACATCTGAGGTCATCAGTTCCCTAGACTTAAAACTGCTTAAACCTAACTAACCTAAAGACATCACAAACATCAATTCCCGAGGCAGGATTCGAACCTGCGACCGTAGCAGTCGCGTGGATGCGGACTGGAGCGCCTAGAACCGCATGACCACAGCAGCCGGCTGTCACGGGTGCTTAGTTCTGCTCCGGTCTTCGGAATACAGTTGCAGTCTCTATAAACTGCCGCCACATGCCAGAAACAACAGAATGATTCATATTAAGCCATGGGGTCATTCCAGTTTGTGACTGTCTTGCTTCCATTCTTCCTAAGATCGTCCACCGCAGATTGTCCGCTTGGCATCTTCTCTGTGCCATAGTGCAACGTCTCTGACTGTGTACACAGCGACTGTGAATTGGGATTCCGTTGCCCGGAATGCCATCTTCCGCGCAGGAAACGATCGCACAGACATCAACTGACAGTTTGTATGATTATAGCGTGAAATAGACATAGGATGGGGAAACAGCGTTTTTTGCTTTAATTTTGGACACCATCGTAGTATCAAAAACGCGCTGCGAAGCTGTTGAATCTCCACAATCTCAAGGAATTTGTAATAATACACGGTCCTGTCACATTAATGTGACGAGTGTCTATGTTCAACGTGAACGACCAATAACCACTCATAACCAGCCTCTGGCAGCACTAGCAGTGGACGGTATATCGTGTTTGGGGAGGGGAGAGGGGGGAGGGGGGACGCGGAGAACAGTGCAGTATTAGTCGTAAAGCGAAAACGGAGCGATTTGTCTGACGTTCAAAAGAACATGGCCACTGGATTTCGGGGCAAGGGTGGAAGCATTTCAATAACGGCTGAGTTTGTGCGTGTGCCGCCATGGTTAAAGTATACCTTGCTTGGCAAAACGATCCTACCAAAAACTGGTGCCGAGGCTATTGTGGAGGACCACAGTCCGTAGACGACAGGGATGAATCACAGTTACAGAGATACATACTAGTGACCTGATGAGCAGCTGCTGAACAACTGACAGCTCGTATCAACCAAAGGATCAGGAACAGTGTCTCCTCAACGAGCGTCCATCGAACGTTGCTGCGTATGGGTCTCCACAGCTGGCGCCTGGCTGATGCACCCATGTTGGCTTCTGTCCATCGGCGACTAACGCTGTAATTTGCGCGCCAATGCCGCAACTAGACGTCCACTGATCGGTGACGGGTGGTCTTTACAGATAAATACAGTTTATCCTCCACTGGCGTGAGACATCTGAAAGCAAACATCCTGCAACAATCGCTGTAAAGTTCCAAGCCGGAGGACGGAGCGACATCGTCCGGGGAATGTGTTTGTGGAATTTTCTGGGTGATCTAGTCATTCTAGAAAGCGCCATGGATCAACAAAAGTATGCAACTATCCTTGGGGATCATGCCCACCCCTACATCCGGTTTGATTCCACTCGGCACAATGGCGTTTACTAGCCGGATAATGCAGCGCGTCACACAGCACGCAGTGTAGGTGTGTGGTCCGAAGAGCGACGGAATGAGTTTACCGTACTCCCCTGCGCCGCGCGGGATTAGCCGAGCGGTCTCGGGCGCTGCAGTCATGGACTGTGCGGCTGATCCCGGCGGAGGTTCGAGTCCTCCCTCGGGCATGGGTGTGTGTGTTTGTCCTTAGGATAATTTAGGTTAAGTAGTGTGTAAGCTTAGGGACTGATGACCTTAGCAGTTAAGTCCTATAAGATTTCACACACATTTGAACATTTCGTATTCCCCTGGCCACCAGGCTCTCTACATTTAAACCCAGTCGAGAATCTGTGGGAACTCCTCGATAGGGCTGAACATGACATCGATCCTCAACCGAGAAACCTGTAACAGCTGGCTACGGAACTGCAGTCGGCATGACTACACACGGCTGTCGGTAACTTCTACGACCTCACTGACTACCTTCCTGTAAATCTCGCAGTGGTTCTCGCTGCCAAATGTGGCGATTCCGGATGTTGACAGATGCGCACTGGACAGTGTAGTCTGGCACCTGCGAGCTAACATCCTAAAGATGTCTTGGCTCAAATTCGTCTAGGGGTTGAACCGCAAGTGTCGCATTACACGTCCCAAATTAGACACTTTTGAACCTTTGGTTAAATTGTCTGGCTGATGGAATGTTTCCGAGATGGTATGAAACATACAAAGTTAATACAACATATAATAACAGCAATAATAAAATGGTTCAAATGGCTCTGAGCACTATGGGACTTAACTTCTAAACTCATCAGTCCCCTAGAACTTAGAACTACTTAAACCTAACTAACCTAAGAACATCACACACATCCATGCCCGAGGCAGGATTCGAACCTACGACCGTAGCGGTCGCGCGGTTCCTGACTGAAGCGCCTAGAACCGCTTGGCCACACCAGCCGGCTAACAGCAATAGTAATATCGGGATCTAAATTAATGACCCATAAATGATACAGTTGCGATTTGGTTAGAATAATGTTCATTCAGAAAGAAAACTAAGAGCGAAAGTGGTCGTACTTAGAATTACTATTACACTCGAGAGCATATCTATTTGACACAGTTCGATCATTCACAGTGTCATTGCGAAACACAAGTCCAATACTCCACCTCCTTATTTTCGTGAAAATTTGAGTTCACACCAGGCGCGCGATACAACACAACGCGAAATTTTCTAAATCGTTTCACTTCCTAGCTGCCTAATGACTGACTTTTGCAGTCTGGGCCATAACTGTCCACTTTGCTGTCTCCAGCCGAACTGTCCGTTTCCACGTCTCCCATCCGAACTGTCCCCTCTGGTGTCTCCACCAGAACTGCCCCTTGCCCGCCTTCGACCCCGTTTCCCGCGCGCAGAACATCCTCACTTAACTGACTGGTGCAGTTGCCTTTCCTGGAGCCGTCCATCTGATTGGTTACAGCTTATTCTACATTATTTTACATTTTAACATATTTAAATAATAAAAGTTGGACCACTTTCACGTTCTAAATAAAGTAACAATAATATCCATTACATAATAAACGTTAAATTCTTTTACATAAAACCAATACAATTTTCTTCTTAACTTTGAATGTTACGGTCAGTAGTCTTGCACCAATGTGCTTTCTGATAAATAATTAAAAAACTAAAGTAACTATTATGCACTAAGCTTTACAACAAATATTCTGTAATCTAACAAGAACTATTTCCGTCTCATAACTGTTTGTCGTTTTGCTCTCCTTGTTAGTGTCTGCCTCTACTGCAGATAGTCTTCAAGTAGGGAAGAAGTTAATAGAGCAAATTTAAAAGTAAGCCTAAAAATCAGTTACAATAAAACAAAAGTAGTGTATAAATGCCGAATAGAAAAGTGAAGTTACAGAAGTAGCTGAGTACTTGTTGTATTTAGGGCAGTTGAAAACAACTACTCGAGCGACGGAAGGATGAAAATGAAGAGCGAAATTGTCCCAGAGTGGTTTTGGTAAACTAGCTGAGTTTGTAAAATGAAGCCTTCAGTGTGTCTGAAACTGGAAGTGTACACTGCAAATGTTGACATGTGTAAGTGAGACATGCTCGTTTAATGCGATTGCAGTTTTAAACAAATCAGAGTTGTTCAGTAAGAAAGGAGAGATCCATATTTTGAATTGTTATGAGATGTGGAAAAACTAATGCATAGAGCAGAGAATTGGCTGTCGTTTGTAGATGTAATTATGACTGCAAAGAAAAATAAATAGAGAGAGGCAGACATGTAGCCATGAGAAATGGGGGTAGATGGAATAAGGAAGGTCATTACCGCATTCCAATAGCTGAGAAACGCCAATGGTCTAATAAAAGATGGGCAAATAAGGTTAGAAATATAGAATACAAACATTGAAGCTCAACGTTAAAATCCGCAAAACATGGTAATGCATAGGGGGAATTTTTAACCAGTACTGGCCATCAAATGATATGATGGCGATCCACAATCGTCGAGAGATAGCAAAGATTGTAGACATGTCAGATAACGAGCACTCACTTGGCCCCAGATCATTTGATTAAAAGGAACCTGTTGGCTTCATTGATGACACGATTCTTGTCGCTGGACACGCGGCATTCTGTGACAGTGCTCCGAGTACATTAACAAGAGACTAACTGGTTCGTCGAAATATAGCGCACAAAAATGGAATATTTAGTTCAGATAGAAACCCGAAAACATTCCGTCAATAGTAATAATAATATTAATGATAATAACCACAGTACCGATAAAAGATCAGACTGCTCCTGAATTAGCAAGCAATAGACGAGAGCTACAGGAAGTGTTGAGATCAAGAGGAGATCGTATCACACATTATATCTGGATATAACTGAGCTTTGAAATGGCATCGTTATGTCACCAGAGTGAGCCACGAGAAGTTGGGACATCAGCGTCAGTTACTGAAAACTTTCCTCCATACTACAAACACGATCCTCCCACTGTGGCAGGAAACATAAATTTCCAACTTTACTGGAACCGCAGCGTAATAGCCATTGAAACAATCCGTTGTAATCGACCTACATGAAGCTGAGCGAAGCACCTTATTTACAGACATCGCTCTACCCAATACCAGTAATCTACAAACCCCCTACAACGAGAAGATGGCCAAATTGGGGGACCCGGCTGTGAGGCGAAAGCCATGAAGTTAACACCCATATGGAAACATGGAACAACTGCGTGGTCCCAAAATTGATTGAAGCATCTACGTGACCTAAACCTGCATCCATCGCTCTGTTTGCAGTTGGACTGGACGTCCGCGGTTCTTTCGCCAGAAGCCGTTTCTGCAACAGAGATCACAGTTGTCGGAAGGTGTTCTAAAGTCGCAGAAAATGAACAACAGGAGTGAAGAATCTGTACTAAATGCGTGGTCCCATATAAGAAAATGGTTTGTACGAAGAGAAGAACATCTGACTTCTAAACTCAGATACATAAAATCGATGACGTAGAGCACAAGGTACTTATGTGACCATGTTTATAGAATGCACAAACATAGACTCACCAGTAAATGGTCAACATTTTAAAGTTAAAGAGAGTCAAAATAAGCTGGTTAGAAAAAACTAAGAAGATTTATAAGACATGAACATTACCAAAGAAATTGTAATAAACTGTCTAGCCTTTGAAACACTCGTAACGTAGCAGATTCGAGGAAAAGACTTGAAGGAAGACAAGAAACGGCCAAAATAACGAAAAAATAATCAGAAAATTTATAAAGAGATTTTAGGGTGTTAATATGGCAAAAACCGCCAAGAAAACTACCAGGATTAATCGCGTTCCTGAAGTGGGCAAAACAAAGAAAGAAAGATCTGACAAGTTTTTCAAGCTGCTTCTGCCATCACCTCGGATTGCAATGTCAACGATCCACGCTTCCATTTTCTCCACAACTGTGATGTCCGCTGTATTGTGTAACGCCATTCGACCTGACTGAAGTATGAAGTCCCAAAATAATTTGTGTGTATTAGTTTTCAACAACTTTTTCTGGCTCTTAGGTCGACTTCGATTTCTCGATTCTGGCATGAATAGCATTAGTTATGACGGCTTGTTCCTGTGCATCAAAAATCAGTACCGGAGCTGAAACTCGGGTATCTTTCACATGGTCTGCCAACGCACACTTCCCTTGTTCCACTGCCTCTCTCACAACAGTCCTCTATTGTCTGTTTTTCTGCGCTAGTACCGGGTGATCAAAAAGTCAGTATAAATTTGAAAACTGAATAAATCACGGAATAATGTAGATAGAGAGTACAAACTGACACACATTCTTGGAATGACATGGGGTTTTATTAGAATAAAAAAAAATACAAACGTTCAAAAAATGTCCAACAGATAGCGCTTCATCTGATCAGAATAGCAATAATTAGCATAACAAAGTAAGACAAAGCAAAGATGACGTTCTTTACAGGAAATGCTCAATATGTCCACCATCATTCCTCAACAATAGCTGTTGTGGAGGAATAATGTTGTGAACAGCATTGTAAAGCATGTCCTGAGTTATGGTGAGGCATTGGCGTCGGATGTTGTCTTTCAGCATCCCTAGAAATGTCGGTAGATCACGATACACTTGCGACTTCAGGTAACCCCAAAGCCAATAATCGCACGGACTGAGGTCTGGGGACCTGGGAGGCCAACTTTGACGAAAGTGGCGGCTGAGCACACGATCATCACCAAACGACGCGCGCTTCAAGCGTCAAGCAATACTTTGTTGTTTTTTTTTGGTTCTAATAAAGCCCCATGTCATTCCAAGCATGTGTGTCAATTTTTACCTCTATATCCACATTATTACGTGATTTATTAAGTTTTCAAATTTATATTGACTTTTTGATCACCCGGTACATTCCGTCGACGTCACGCAAAGCTAAAGCGCATGGCAAATTATCATGAGCTTTCTTGCTTTCCTGTTCGGATTATCCAGCTTTACTTGTACCCAGTCACGTTGTATGCAGTGTATCATATAATGTGTGTGGCCCAGTTAATGAGTACCTTGATGGTACTGCCGCCATTCAGTTTGTATTTCAAAAATTTTCTGGCCCTTTGAGTGTACTCTTTGCTGATCACACTTCTTACAAGCGCATTCTTGATTTTCAACAGCAAGATGCCGTCACTTTCCGAGATTTCACGCTTCATTTGTGCCAGCATGGCGCACACTCGACTACGCCCAATTCCATGCTGTGTGATGCTTGAAATACACTGTTATTTTGGCACTTACTTTGAGTGTAGTTGGTGTGAAACCTAAATTTATTTCCCCCAAACAGATGAATTTCCTCTTTTTACTAGCTTAAATACTTATTTCAAGAACCGAAATTAATGCAACTACACTCCTGGAAATGGAAAAAAGAACACATTGACACCGGTGTGTCAGACCCACCATACTTGCTCCGGACACTGCGAGAGGGCTGTACAAGCAATGATCACACGCACGGCACAGCGGACACACCAGGAACCGCGGTGTTGGCCGTCGAATGGCGCTAGCTGCGCAGCATTTATGCACCGCCACCGTCAGTGTCAGCCAGTTTGCCGTGGCATACGGAGATCCATCGCAGTCTTTAACACTGGTAGCATGCCGCGACAGCGTGGATGTGAACCGTATGTGCAGTTGACGGACTTTGAGCGAGGGCGTATAGTGGGCATGCGGGAGGCCGGGTGGACGTACCGCCGAATTGCTCAACACGTGGGGCGTGAGGTCTCCACAGTACATCGATGTTGTCGCCAGTGGTCGGCGGAAGGTGCACGTGCCCGTCGACCTGGGACCGGACCGCAGCGACGCACGGATGCACGCCAAGACCGTAGGATCCTACGCAGTGCCGTAGGGGACCGCACCGCCAATTCCCAGCAAATTAGGGACCCTGTTGTTCCTGGGGTATCGGCGAGGACCATTCGCAACCGTCTCCATGAAGCTGGGCTACGGTCCCGCACACCGTTAGGCCGTCTTCCGCTCACGCCCCAACATCGTGCAGCCCGCCTCCAGTGGTGTCGCGACAGGCGTGAATGGAGGGACGAATGGAGACGTGTCGTCTTCAGCGATGAGAGTCGCTTCTCCCTTGGTGCCAATGATGGTCGTATGCGTGTTTGGCGCCGTGCAGGTGAGCGCCACAATCAGGACTGCATACGACCGAGGCACACAGGGCCAACACCCGGCATCATGGTGTGGGGAGCGATCTCCTACACTGGCCGTACACCTCTGTGATCGTCGAGGGGACACTGAATAGTGCACGGTACATCCAAACCGTCATCGAACCCATCGTTCTACCATTCCTAGACCGGCAAGGGAACTTGCTGTTCCAACAGGACAATGCACGTCCGCATGTATCCCGTGCCACCCAACGTGCTCTAGAAGGTGTAAGTCAACTACCCTGGCCAGCAAGATCTCCGGATCTGTCCCCCATTGAGCATGTTTGGGACTGGATGAAGCGTCGTCTCACGCGGTCTGCACGTCCAACACGAACGCTGGTCTAACTGAGGCGCCAGGTGGAAATGGCATGGCAAGCCGTTCCACAGGACTACTTCCAGCATCTCTACGATCGTCTCCATGGGAGAATAGCAGCCTGCATTGCTGTGAAAGGTGGATATACACTGTACTAGTGCCGACATTGTGCATGCTCTGTTGCCTGTGTCTATGTGCCTGTGGTTCTGTCAGTGTGATCATGTGATGTATCTGGCCCAAGGAATGTGTCAATAAAGTTTCCCCTTCCTGGGACAATGAATTCACGGTGTTCTTATTTCAATTTCCAGGAGTGTATCATGTCTGGCTTAGTCATCTGATGGAAAAATCTTATTATTTTGAGGAGCGGATAAATTAATCCCATTTCCTCCTTGTTGACATCTGTTTTTAATGTCTCTGGGCTGACCTTAGGCAAAATTTTCATCTCCAGTTTGAAAAGAAATGTCAGTAACGAAAAAAAGGCGATCAAAAAGTTTTCGTTCGAAGGCCGTACAGTCCAGTATTGGTATGCCAATCAGGCAATATCTCCGCGAGCACTGAGGAAATCAGCCCAACGACTCACCAGGTTGAAGATAGCGGCTTGGTGAAACACCTTGTCCTGCTGCGGGAAGAAGTTCGTAACTGCCTGCTGCCCGTCCGGAATCGTCGACCATTCAAGACCGTTTTTAAGGGATCGAAGGCGCGATAATCGGGTGTCGAGAGATATGGACTATAGGAAGGGTGCTCGAGGATCTCCCACTGGAGTTGGAGTAACTTCTGCGGTACGCCATTTCCGACATGGTGATGTGCGCTATCATGAAGCAGCAGCATTTCTAATATGAAGTCTTCACGGGTTGTCAGCCGAGTAGCGACGTCGTCTCGTAACAACGTTTCGATGGAATGCGTCTCCATCCTCTTCAGGCGAAGATGATGGAGAAGCATTCTATCTAAACGTTGCTACGAGACGACGGCGCTACTCGGCTGACAACCCGTGAAGACTTCATATATGAAATTCGACGAGAAAGCCTGCACTCACATATAACAGCATTTCGTGGCGCACAATTCCACAAAGGTACTTTTTAACAGACATACCTTCATTCTGCGATGAATGTCTACCGGTATTTGTCCTTCGGCAGCCAAGATAAGAATAACAGCACGTTGATCGTGTTTGAACGCATTTGGTAAAAACGTCGCCATAGTTCACGTTTCTGCATTTACCACACGCACGTCAGAAAGATGCGAATGCCACACTAATCCTTGTCTACACGTCGATGCTCATATACCCGCATCGGACGCGTGCGACGTCGCACAAACACCGCGGCAACGCCTTCAAACGGAAACTTGTTGCAACCTTTGTTCACTCAAGTACGAGCAGCCCTTAGCGGCTCGCCATCTTGTTTACAACTATTCATGACGTCGCCATTCCGGCTTAGATTTTTTAAAATGTGACTTGTAAGTACTGCATCTCTTTTCAGTCAGTACAAACTTTAATTTTATTAATGTATTATATACATAATATGTTTTAGAACAGTTAGTTTAATTCTGAAGACGATGCTCATAGTAGCGTCGAAACCTGGTCAATTTTGACTTAATATTTGTGCCCGAGAGCTTATTTGTTCTAATATAAGGAAACTTTTTCATCAACTTTATATGAATACATGTATACATACGGTGTAATTCTTCGACGTGTCCTACTTGCAAAAACGGATATTTCATTTGTAGAATCTACCGCCAGGGCAGAAACCCTTGAAACTCGTGAGTAATTGTGGCCAAGTATACGAATCTACCTTCATTTAGGAACGGCGCGTTACCGTTTTTTTTTCTGTAGCTATGAAATTTTGTCGTTCCTGAGTGAAAGACCCAGAAACACACCAACTAATGTCTAAGGGTAATGCTTATAGAATCAGCTCCACAAATCAGTAATCGCTACTCCGAATGTGTGTTTAATTACGTTGTATTACAAACAGAAATTCGGCCAGCGTCCTGCACTTGTATGCAAAGCTTAATCGGCTGCATTTTTTCGAGCTGAAATTAAGATCTGAGATAAAAATGACAAGACAAGGAAAGTTATTAAACTACATCAAAAATAGAAAAGTAAAGTAGTTTCACGTCTGTATTGTTTAGTTAAGTACATTCAGTTGAAACTCGTTTTAACTGCTCTTATGTCACTATTATTCTAACCAGATACAATTTATTTTGTTTCCCGCTGTTATATTACTATTTACTTCAGAAATTTATCCGGAAATTAACTACACAAAATTAGCGTTCCTCTCCAGAGAGGATATAAAAGATGGGAATATAAAATTTCCACGTAAAAGTAAAACACATCTGGACGTAAAATTTTCCCTATATAACAACCGTTTTAATATTCTGCCCTTGCTGCACCACAAAATTACGCAACGCTCTGTGCCAAATCGTATATGCCCCGAAATCGAGTTACTCATTAAAATATGGCTTTCTCTGAGGCGCCGGGAGAGAGGGGAGGGGAGGGGAGGGGAGAGCCGACTTAATTCCTTTGCGAGCCTAATTGGCAGCGAGCATAGGCAGTTGTTTACGGCGTAATTAATTATTCCGGCAACTGCAATTCGCCCTCGGGAATAGGGCGTAATGAATACGGGGTGTCCGCTTTGCCACGTCACTGTACTAGCGCGACTGCATCGCGAACGGCTTTTGTTTTCCGTACTGCAGAAGTAATAACGGCGAAATTGAA
This sequence comes from Schistocerca gregaria, assembly GCF_023897955.1. Lineage (NCBI taxonomy): Eukaryota > Metazoa > Arthropoda > Insecta > Orthoptera > Acrididae > Schistocerca > Schistocerca gregaria. The sequence continues at coordinate 434,224,755 of NC_064927.1, forward strand.
GAGGCGCAGAGGAGAATCTGAGCCGACAGACAGCATCTGTGAACCATTTTGATAATCTTGATTGAATCGAAATTTGATTAGATACGAGAGGAAATTTCCCAGTTTAATGTTTCAGATGTATGTTACGGCTGTTCTTCCTAGTTGTCTATGTCTTTTACACCTGTGTCAAAAGCAGAAAGAAAAACGAAAGGAGAGAAAGCTTTGGGTTTCACGTACCTCGCTCGACGACGACGTCATTAGAGGCGGAACACAAGGTCGGATTGGAAAAGCATTAAGAGGAATCCTTTTCAGAGAGACGCTCTTAATTCATCTTGTGGCTGAAGCTCTCTTTTTTGTCTACGTCTCCATTGAAATGTGATTCTGCCTTGAGTAAACGCAAATTCTTCTTCTTTAAAACACAAACTTTTCCGCTGATGTTGCATACAGAATTTTTGGATGATACGTGTTTATATGATTGTGTGACATTTGCAATTCAGGTGGTAACTTGCTTCAGTTTATGATCTGCAGTTAATAAAGATTTTTCAGGATTATACGTATGTTTACTGACGAAAATAACGAGAAGTAGCAGAAATGACAACAGCGAGAAGGTTAACATCGAAATTGGCGATCACGACATAAAGGGCTGCCGCACCCTTCGAAGAAAATCCATGATGGACGAAGCCAGGTTGTATACCAGTTAGATTTCATAACTGCTCCATACTTAACATTCGTACACCACTACTCGTTCGACGAAAGATCTATACCTGAACACTGTAAAGTTGTAGAGTTGACACCAATACTCCAGAAAGGAAGTAGGAGTAATGTTACGAATACCAGTCTCACAGTTGATTCGTAGCAGGATTTTTGAACATGTACTGTGTTCAGACATTATGAATTACCTCGAGGAAAGCTGGCCGAGGTGGCCTAGCGCTTCTTGGCGCTTCAGTCCGGAACCGCACTAGTGCTACGGTCGCAGGTTCGAATCCTGCCTCGGGCATCGATGTGTGTGGTGTCCTTAGGTTAACTAGGTTTAATTACACTACTGGCCATTAAAATTGCTACACCAAGAAGAAACGCAGATGATAAACGGGTATTCATTGGACAAATATATTATACTAGAAATGAGAAGTGTCACGCAATTTGAGTGCATAGATCCTGAGAAATCAGTACGCAGAACAACCTCTGGCCGTAACAACGGCCATGATACGTCTGGGCATTGAGTCAAACAGAGCTTGGATTGCGTGTACAGGTACAGCTGCCCATACAGCTTCATCACGATACCACAGCTCATCAAGAGTAGTGACTGACGTATTGTGACGAGCCAGTTGCTCGGCCACCATTGACCAGACGTTTTCAGTTGGTGAGAGATCTGGAGAATATGCTGGCCAGGGCAGAAGTCGAACATTTTCTGTATCCAGAAAGGCCCGTACAGGACCTGCAACATGCGGGCGTGAATTATCCTGCTGAAGTATATGGTTTCGCAGGGATCGAATGTAGGTTAGAGCCACGGGTCGTAAAACATCAGAAATGTAGCGACCACTGTGCAAAGTGCCGTCAATGCGAACAAGAGGTGACCGAGACGTGTAACCAATGGCATTCCATACCATCACACCGGGTGATACGCCAGTATGGCGATGATGAGTGCACGCTTCCAATGTGAGTTCACCGCGATGTTGACAAACACGGATGCGACCATTATGATGCTGTAAACAGGCCTGGATTCATCAGAAAAAAATGACGTTTTGCCATTCGTGCAATCAGATTCGTCGTTGAGTACACCATCGCAGGCGCTCCTGTCTGTGATGCAGCCATGGTCTCCGAGCTGATAGTCCATTCTGCTGCAAACGTCGTCGAACTGTTCGTGCAGATGGTTGTTGTCTTGTAAATGCCCCCATCTGTTGACTCAGGGATCGAGACGTGGCTGCACGATCCGTTCCAGCCATGCGGGTAAGATGCCTGTCATCCCGACTGCTAGTGATACGAGGCCACTGGGACTCAGCGCGGCGTTCCGTATTACCATCCTGAACCCACCGATTCCATATTCTGATAACAGTCACTGGATCTCGACCAACGCGAGCAGCAATGTCGCGATACGATAAACCGCAATCGCGATAGGCTACAATCTGACCTTCATCAAAGTCGTAAACGTGGTGGTACGCATTTCTCCTCCTTACACGAGGCACCACAACAACGTTTTACCAGGCAACCCCGGTCAACTGCTATTTGTGTATGAGAAATCGGTTGGAAACTTTCCTCAGATCAGCACGTTGTAGGCGTCGCCACCGGCGCCAACCTTCTGTGAATGCTCTGAAAAGCAAATCGTTTGCATATCACAGCAGCTTCTTCCTGTCGGTTAAATTTCGCGTCTGTAGCACGTCAACTTCGTGGTGTAGCAATTTTGATGGCTAGTAGTGTAGTTCTAAGTCTAGCGGACTGATGGCCTCAGATGTTAAGTCCCATAGTGCTTAGAGCCATTTCACCGTTTGAACTTCGAGGAAAACAACCTACTGACACACAGTCAGCACGAAATGAGGAACTATCGTTCTCGTGTAACATAACTAGCTCTTTATTCTCATGCAGTGAGTGCTATCGGCAGGGGATCAAAACTGGTTCCATATTTCTAGATTTGCAGAAGGCTTATATCATTGGTCACAAGCGGCTTTTAAACACATTGCGTGTCTATAGAGTATCAGCTCTGTTGTGCGACTGGATTCGTCATTTCCTGTCAGAAATTTCACAGTTCGTAGTAACTGACCGAAAGTCATCAAGTAAAACGGAAGTGATATCTAGCGTTTCCCAAGGAAGTGTTTCAGGCCCTCTAATGTTAGCCTAGCAGTAGCGTTTCCGCCTATCGCACACGGGACCCGGGTTAGATTCCCGGCAGGGGACTGGTTGTTGTGTGTCCATCATCATCATCATTGACCTGCTAGTCGCCGAAGTGGCGTCAACTAAAAACGACTTGCAACACGGCGCGCCGGCCGCGGTGGTCTTGCGGTTCTAGGCGCGCAGTCCGGAACCGTGCGACTGCTACAGTCGCAGGTTCGAATCCTGCCTCGGGCATGGATGTGTGTGATGTCCTTAGGTTAGTTGGGTTTAAGTAGTTCTAAGTTCTAGGGGACTGATAACCACAGCAGTTGAGTTCCATAGTGCTCAGAGCCATTTTTGCAATACGGCGGCCGAACTTCCCCACATGGGGCCTCCCGGTCAACAATGCCATACGCACATTTCATTTCATCTATATGAATGATTAAGGAGGTAATATCAGCAGCGAACTTAAATTGTTTGCAGATGTTAAGGTCATCAAGACAAACTGCACAATAATTTATGGCACGATATCCGTATGGACGCCCCCCCATGAACCATGGACCTTGCCGTTGGTGGGGAGGCTTGCGTGCCTCAGGGATACAGATAGCTGTACCGTAGGTGCAACCACAACGGGGGGAGGGGGGGGGGGGGGTATCTGTTGAGAGGCCAGACAAACGTGTGGTTCCTCAAGAGGGGCAGCAGCCTTTTCAGTAATTGGAGGAGCAACAGTCTGGATAATTGACTGATCTGGCCTTGTAACGTTAACGAAAACAACCTTTCTGTGGTGGTACTGCGAACGGCTGAAAGCAAGGGGAAACTACGGCCGTGATTTTTCCCGAGGAAATGCAGCTTTACTGCGTGGTTAAATGATGATGGCATCCTCTTGGGTAAAATATTCCGGAGGTAAAATAGTCCCCCATTCGGATCTCCGGGCAGGGACTACTCAAGCTGACGTCGTTATCAGGGGAAAGAAAACTGGCGTTCTACGGATCGGAGCGTGGAACGTCAGATCCCTTCATCGAGCAGGTAGGTTAGAAAATTTAGAAAGGGAAATGGATAGGTTAAAGCTAGATATAGTTCGAGTGAGTGAAGTTCGGTGGAAGGAGGAACAAGACTTCTGGTCAGGTGACTACAGGGTTATAAACACAAAATCAAATAGGGGTAATGCAGGAGTAGGTTTAATAATGAATAGGAAAGTAGGAATGCGGGTAAGCTACTACAAACAGCATAGTGAACGCATTATTGTGGGAAAGATAAATACGAAGCTCACGCCTACTACAGTAGTACATATGGTTCATATGGCCCTGAGCACTATGAGACTTAACATCTGAGGTCATCAGTCGCCTGGAACTTAGAACTAATTAAACCTAACTAACCTAAGTAAATCACACACATCCATGCCCGAGGCAGGATTCGAACCTGCGACCGTAGCGGTCGCTCGTTTCCAGACTGTAGCGCCCAGAACCGCTTGGCCACTCTGGCCGGCCAGTAGTACAAGTTTATATGCCAACTAGCCGTGCAGATGACGAAGAAATTGAAGAAATATGTGATGAAATAAAAGAATTTATTCAGATAGTGAAGAGTGAAGAAAATTTAATAGTCATGGGTGACTGGCTTTCGAGAGTAGGAAAAGGGAGAGAAGAAAATGTAATAGGTGAATATGGCCTGGGGCTAAGAAATGAAAGAGGAAGCCGCCTGGTAGAATTTTGCACAGAGCATAAGTTAATCATAGGTAGCACAAGGTTCAAGAATCATAAAAGACGGTTGTATACATGGAAGAATCCTGGAGATACTAAAAGGTGTCAGACAGATTATATAATGGTAAGACAGGGATTTAGGATCCAGGTTTTAAATTGTAAGACATTTCCAGGCGAAGATGTGGACTCTGACCACAATCTATTGGTTATGATCTGTAGATTAAAACTGAAGAAACTGCAAAAAGGTGGGAATTTAAGGAGATGGGACCTGGATAAACTGCCTAAACTAGAGGTTGTACAGAGTTTCAGGTAGAGCATCTACATCTACATCCAAACTCTACAATCCACCTGAAGGTGTGTGGCGGAGGGTAACCTGAGTACCTCTATGGGTTCTCCCTTCTATTCCAGTCTCGTATAGTTCGTGGAAAAAAGGATTGTCGGTATGCTTCTGTGTGGGCTCTAATCTCTCCTGATTTTATCCTCATGGTCTCTTCGCGAGATAAACGTAGGAGGGAGCAATATACTGCTTGACTCTTCGGTGAAGATATCTTCTCGAAACATAAACAAAAGCCCGTACCGAGCTACTGAGCGTCTCTCCTGCAGAGTCTTCCACTGGAATTTATCTATCATCTCCGTAACGCTTTCGCGATTACTAAATGATCCTGTAACGAAGCGCGCTGCTCTCCGTTGGATCTTCTCTCTCTGTTCTATCAACCCTATCTGGTAGGGATCCCACACTGCTGAGCAGTATTCAAGCAGTGGGAGAACAAGTGTACTGTAACCTACTTCCTTTGTTTTCGGATTGCATTTCCTTAGGATTCTTCCAATGAATCTCAGTGTGGCATTTACCGACGATCAAATTTATATGATCATTCCATTTTAAATCACACCTAATGCTTACTCCCAGATAATTTATGGAATTAATTGCTTCCAGTTGCTGACCTGCTATTTTGTAGATAAAATGATAAGGGATCTATCTTTCTATGTATTCGCAGCACATTACACTTGTCTACATTGAGATTCAATTGCCATTTCCAGCACCATGCGTCAATTCAATGCAGATCCTCCTGCATTTCAGTACAATTTTCCATTGTTACAACCTCTCGATATACTACAGCATCATCTGCAAAAAGTCTCAGTGAACTTCCGAAGTCATCCACCAGGTCATTTATGTATATTGTGAATAGCAACGGTCCTATGACACTCCCCTGCGGCACACCTGAAATCACTCTTACTTCGGAAGACTTCTCTCCATTGAGAATGACATGCTGAGTTCTGTTATCTAGGAACTCTTCAATCTAATCACACAATTGGTCTGATAGTCCGTATGCTCTTACTTTGTTCATTAAACGACTGTGGGGAACAGTATCGAACGCCTTGCGGAAGTCAAGAAACACGGCATCTACCAGTGAACCCGTGCCTATGGCCCTCTGAGTCTCGTGGACGAATAGCACGAGCTGGGTTTCACACGACCGTCTTTTTCGAAACCCATGCTGATTCCTACAGACTAGATTTCTAGTCTCCAGGAAAGTCATTATACTCGAACATAACACGTGTTCCAAAATTCTACAACTGGGAACAATGGACAGGAATGGGATAAGAAATACAGTAGAAGAAGAATGAGTAGGTCTGAGGGATGAAGTAGTGAAGGCAGCAGAGGATCAGTAGGTAAAAAGACGAGGGCTGGTAGAAATCCTTGGTTAACAGAAGGTATATTGAATTTAATTGATGAAAGGAGAAAATATAAAAATTCAGTAAATGAAGCAATCAAAAAGGAATACAAACGTCTCAAAAATGAGATCGACAGGAAGTGCAAAATGGCTAACCAGGGATGGCTAGAGGACAAATGTAAGTATGTAGAAGCGAGTATCACTAGGGGTAAGATAGATACTGCCTACAGGGAAATTAAAGAGACCTTTGGAAATAAGAGAACCACTTGCATGAACATCAAGAGCTCAGATGGAAACCCAGTTCTAAGCAAAGAAGGGAAAGCAGAAAGGTGGAAGGAGTATATAGAGGGTCTATACAAGTGCGATGTACTTGAGGATAATATTATGGAAATGGAATAGGATGTAGATGAAGATGAAATGGGAGATACGATACTGCGTGAAGAGTTTGACAGAGCACTGAAAGACCTGAGTCGAAACAAGGCCCCCGGAGTAAACAACATTCCATTAGAACTACTGACGGCCTTGGGAGAGCCAGTCCTGACAAAACTCTACCATCTGGTGAGCAAGATGGATGAAACAGGTGAAATACCCTCAGACTTCAAGAAGAATATAATAATTCCAATCCCAAAGAAAGCAGGTGTTGACAGATGTGAAAATTACCGAACTATCAGTTTAATAAGTCACAGCCGGAAAATACTAACGCGAATTCTTTACAGACGAATGGAAAAAACTGGTAGAAGCCGACCTCAGGGAAGATCAGTTTGGATTCCGTAGAAATGTTGGTACACGTGAGGCAATACTGACCCTACGACGTATCTTAGGAGCTACATTAAGGAGGGGCAAACCTACGTTTCTAGCATTTGTAGACTTAGAGAAAGCTTTTGGCAATGTTGACTGGAATACCCTCTTTCAAATTCTAAAGGCGGCAGGGGTAAAATACAGGGAGCGAAAGGCTATTTACAATTTGTACAGAAACCAGATGGCAGTTATAAGAGTCGAGGGACATGAAAGGGAAGCAGTGGTTGGGAAGGGAGTGAGACAGGGCTGTAGTCTCTCCCCGATGTTATTCAATCTGTATATTGAGCAAGCAGTGAAAGAAACAAAAGAAAAATTCGGAGTAGGTATTAAAATCCATGGAGAAGAAATAAAAACTTTGAGGTTCTCCTATGACATCGTAATTCTGTCAGAGACAGCAAAGGGCTTGGAAGAGCAGTTGAATGGAATGGATAGTGTCTTGAAAGGAGGATATAAGATGAACATCAACAAAAGCAAAACGAGGATAATGGAATGTAGTCGAATTAAGTCGGGTGATGCTGAAGGAATTAGATTAGGAAATGAGACACTTAAAGTAGTAAAGGAGTTTTGCGTTTTGGGGAGCAAAATAACTGATGATGGTCGAAGTAGAGAGGATATAAAATGTAGACTGGCAATGGCAAGGAAAGCGTTTCTGAAGAAAAGAAATTTGTTAACATCGAGTATAGATTCAAGTGTCAGGAAGTGGTTTCTGAAGGTATTTGTATGGAGTGTAGCCATGTATGGAAGTGAAACATGGACGATAAATGGTTAGGACAAGAAGAGAATAGAGGCTTTTGAATTGTGGTGCTACAGAAGAATGCTGAAGATTAGATGGGTGGATCACATAACTAATGAGGAAGTATTGAATAGGACAGGGGAGAAGAAAAGTTTGTTGCACAACTTGACCAGAAGAAGGGATCGGTTGGTAGGCCATGTTCTGAGGCATCAAGGGATCACCAATTTAGTATTGGAGGACAGCGTGGAGGGTAAAAATCGTAGAGGGAGACCAAGAGATGAATACACTAAGCACATTCAGAAGGATGTAGGTTGCAGTAGGTACTGGGTGATAAAGATGCTTGCACAGGATAGAGTAGCATGGAGAGCTCCATCAAACCAGTCTCAGGACTGAAGACCAAAACAACAACAACAACAACATATCGTCGAAACGCTTTGTCGATATAAATAAACAATAAGTTGTAGATCCAGACTTGCTATTTTATTAGACAGCAGTAAAGCCTGTAAAGCCTAAGCTAAAATGTTCGCATTTAAAGATTGTATGTTGCTCTCCCAACTCAATTTGCAGCTCTGGATCCGTTCTACAGTCACAGCATATCTTTTTAACCGTTTAAGTAAGTTAGAACTGATACCCTTTTATACAGAGAACGTAAGTAATCATCATTTCGAGTAATGCGAGCTGTTATTCTAATTTGGGAATCGTCGTGTGACACTAATTCAAGTATTTCAGGCCCTAATAAGTACAGTCAGTCGAAGCATTTAACGAAGAATGGGCTGTTTTGTAATTTCTGGCAGAGACAGGCCGGAGGGTACTACCACAATGTGTTCGGAACTTATTTAGTGGTTGTGAACAGCAGTGACATTTCTTTCTAGGAAGACATCGCCTTACTAAACACCGCGGCAGTGGCTGCTTCGCACGCATCAACACATCGCAGTTTTCATTCAGGACACAGCTTTGAGGGGACCCATCTTGCACATCTTATGTGAAATTGGAGCATATCATGCGCAGAGTGGAGCGGTGACACTTGCGGAAGCTGGGATGCCGTCCAGCACCAGGTGACGTTTCTAAATCCTTAACAGATGGCCTCATCGCCAGCAATACTATCTGGGGCCACAATGTGTGTAAGATGGCAAGAACCATGCCCCTTACATGAATTCATTAAAGATCACCTAACTCACATTGAGCGAAGAGTAGGGCTGAACAAAAATGACTGAGAAGGCATTATGCGTCTTGTAGACGGTATAGTATGGATGTATTGGAATAATTAATGTTGGGTGATGGTTTTAAAATAATTCACTTGACATGAAAACTTTGTGGAAATGCGCCGATTTACTGGAGGCTAGTTTATCCCAGAGAAGTATTCAGAGTTGACTGTGGCCGGCTGGGGAGCGGTGAAGGGAAGCGGCAATAGGAAGCTTAGGGCAGCTCAAGCTCTGAGAAAGCGGCCTCCAGCTGCCTTAAGATGAGTGACAGTGAGGGGGTGGTGACCTCATGCTGGTGTACAGGGAAGCAGATGGAGAACTTGTACGCGTGTTGATAAATGTCCGTTGTCCCGTTTTCAGTGAAACAAGCGAGAAAGCCGCGCAAAGCTACGGTGGAGCAGTCAACAGAGGCCGAAATACGCGTGTTTGTGACTATAGCTACTTCACGCTGAATTCACGGGCAGCACAGTCTGAAGTAAATCAGATGAAGAGCGACAGAATGAAATATGCTGGCCTCCAATGAGAATGTAGGACCAAGGAATTTGAAGTACTCTCCTAGGAGTCAGAATTTCGGAAAATTGGTGTTTTATGCAGATGATAAACTTGATGGGTGCCTTGGAGGAGCTAAATAGCAGAAGTTGAGAGGAAGAGAAATTTTGTGGGAATTTCTTCACTTCCCAGAGCAGGCATTGGTCGGCAGTGGGAAGCAACGCATAATTAACACGACTTGGCGAAAGTGATTTTGCTGGAGGGGAAACCGAGGCAAAGAGCGGACTGGCAGAAGTCTCCGTAAAGGTTTTTCCATCCCCAGCTTGCCTAGAGTCAGACGCGGCGTTCTTTACTCAGCTTGCCCGAGAGAGAGTGAGCATCTCAGCAGTTTAGGACTTAGCAAACGGAATGATTAAGCTTGGAGAAAGTTTTCGTTCAGCTATGTACTGAGCAAGATAGCTAGGATTGAAGAGACGAGTACAGCCTTGCAGCACCACAAGACCGGCCGACGTCTGCACAATAAACAACGCCGTCCCGCCAAGCTCAATTCTGTGATATTGCGCCCGTTCCGGCTTGAGTTAGGCCACTGATTAATTTGTTGGATCACGTCGGTCAAGTTTCCACGAGGGTGTCATGGGCCGTGTATTGTAGAATTCTTCTCGCACTTAGCCTGGGTCAGTCGATAGGAAATAATTTTGATTTATCGCGCTTTACTCCATATAAACGCACTTTAGTCCCACTGCCTGTTAGGAGAGTCATGTAATGTGATGACTGAAGGTCGTCAGTTAAAATAAATTTGTGCTAATCGACTGCATCTGTTTTCAATCAAGTAGTTGAAATCCCAAGTCGCTTTCTTAATTAATTTTATGTTCAACATTTGCATCCGGTGTTCAATAGCTGAATATAGCATCAATGTGCACCCCTTTTTAATTGAAAGGGATCAATTCTGAATCAATTAATGTCAACACTGCCACCGCAGTTCAATCAGGAGTCACAGGGCCTTATTACTTTCTTTGCGTTGTCCGATATTGCGGCAGTTTTGCACTCTCTGTTGATCTTTAGTCAATTAGCTGGGGTTAACACACGCCAAAACCAGATAAGTGACGGGTGGGGTGTTACAAGTGGTGAACTTGACTGGCGATGAGCGTCGGGCACGGACGCAGCATCGCCTGCGCACTTCGGAGTTTAAACGTATCCACGAACGGCTTAAATGCTGAAGCCGAGCGCGAAGCATCTGGAGCGGGGTGACCAATAAACGTTTGACCAGTAAACAAATCGAAGAGGGAAAACATACCCTAAAGTGCACCGAAAATTGGGCTGATTTGGGTATCCATGAACGTTGTAAATGCTGAAGCCAGTTGAATGCATGATCAATAAAGCGCTTTGCTGGACTCAAGATGATATGGAAAGACAGAAAAAGGGGTAGATTACATTAGAAACCATGCAGCAGTGACACGAATGCATATCGAAGACCGTAGTGCAAGATAAACACTAGCACTCCGTCTTCAGTCAACGAGTGGCCTACCGGGACCATCCGCCCGCCGTGTCATCCTCAGTGGAGAATGCGGATAGAAGGGGCGTGGGGTCGGCACACCGCTCTTCCGGTCGTTATGATGGTATTCTTGACCGAAGCCGCTACTATTCGGTCGAGTAGCTCCTCAATTGGCATCACGAGGCTGAGTGCACCCCGCCCATGGCGGCTGGATGGTCACCCATCCAAGTGCTGGCCATGCCCGACAGCGCTTAACGTCAGTGATCTCATGGAAATCAGCGTATCGACTGCGCAATGCCGTTGCATGATAATTTAATTTGCTGACGAAAAAGGTTCGAGTGTATGTTACAGTGGACACACTACAATTGGTTTTAACATACTATACTTGTATTGCAATAATTGACAATGGCCGAAGTAGAGAGGATATACGATTCAGACTGGCAAAAGCAATAAAAACACGTATGAAGAAGAGAAATAAGAAATATAAATTTAAATGGTCAGAAGTTATTTGATTAGAGCGTAGCCTCCAATGGAAGTGAAAAGTTGAGCGTAATCAGTTCAGACAAAAGGGAATAGAAACTTTTTAAATGTGGCTTCAAAAAAGAATGCTGAAGATTAGATAGTTACATCGAGTAACTAGAGAGGACGTACTGAACGGAACTGCAGAGAAAAGAAATGTATGGTACTACAACTTATCTAAAAGAAGGAGTCGGTTGATAGCACATATAGTCAGGTATGAAGGGATCGTCAGTACGGGAATGGAGGGAAATCTGTGTGGGAGAGATTGGGGTGGGGGAGGCGGGAGGTGGAGTGAATACTGTAAGGCAGACCACAACTGTATATTACAGTAAGCAGTTTGGAATGGATGTATGTTGCGGTAGTTATTCATAGACGAAGAGGCCTCTACAGAACAGTGTTGTGTGCAGAGTTGAATTTAACCAGTCCTCGGACCGAGCACCGCAACAGAAAGTAGCGTTAAGGGAAGATGTTACAGGAAATTATCAGCACGTGACATCATCAAGAAAGCAGACAAACAAAAATCTGGGAAAGGGAAAGAAAGAGAATATGGACACTTCGCCTTAAGAGCGAGCGGAAAGAACCCGAATAAATTGACTACGAGAGCGATTTTTGCCCCGTTACTGGGCTGGAGCAATTGTCTCAGATTTGTAATTCGAAATTCAGACACGTTTTCAGCAGGTCCAAACAGGTTCGATGTGATGCCGCGGGTAGCGGACCACCGAAACGCAGACAGCGGCGACTGCAGCCACAACAAAGCAGGCAGACAACAAGGCTACGTGCGCTCTCTCTCTTCTGTCTGCTGCCCCAGCCCCTCAACTTTCCCCTTGCCCGCACTCCGCACCATCACACACTTCCATCTGTTTCAGCTCAAGTTGCGTCTACTTGACGCACAAGGCGTGGCCACTATGGGTCGCTAGAGACCTAGGCGCACGCACATTGCCAAACGCACGCTTTGTGACTGACCACCCGGTCATTACCAGCTAGGAAGGCGATTTCGTGGTCTGCGAAACCCACGCCGGTTTCTCTTGACAGTGGAAACCTCTCAAAATAATCGCTCTCTGAAATAATCGATTTTCGTTTTTTTGTTTGTTTCTATTACTACAAGTAGAAATCGAACAAAGAAAAAAAATTGTGACTCTCAGAGACTCAAGTCACGTAGAATCAAAATATTAACTTAAACACGCAAATAAAAGAAAAATTAGTCCGCCCACTATTTCCTGATTTTCTTGAAGAGTGAGAAGTGGTTGAATATTACAAAAAATCACCAGTATTTTGGTACTGATTTTAATTTTTTGAAAATATTCTAAAAAAATCATGTTATAATCGGGGACCACACCACTATTTGGGCATTAAGAATAATCACTGCTAACGGGTGAAAACTAAGGTTGAAAGAACTGTTTTTTTCTGTGGTAATTTGTGCTTTAACAAGGGCTACCGGCAGATAAAGGCATATTTTGTTGACACAGGCAACAGATCACCTAATTTCAATTTTTATTGTGTACTATGTATCAACTGTTGCTAAGTTTTTAATGTACTGCTGTTAACAAATTCCTTCCCCTCTTTATTTCATAGAAATGGCAGACGAATTTTTAACCCCGTAAAATAAATGAAACATTGCACTTCGTTGCTACATCATTAGGCAAAAATATTTCCAGGGTAGGTTTGGTGCCATCCTGCAGTAAAACTAATGTCTGACGACAACAGCGAGAAACAACAGTATGGACAATTTTGGGGGAAGTCTGCATTCTGCGCGCACAGGCGTGCCTTAAGCCACGACATACAAGAGGGACATTATTGTCTGGCAATTCTGCGCCAGTTTTATGCTATCTGTTTGTTGCTCTTTTCTCTCGGCATTGTTATTAAATGGCATTGCTCGCTTTTCCCATTTTCCATACTAAGATAATACTTCAAGCCAATGAAAATTTCACGAAGAAGTTACTCCTTTTTTTTTTAAAAAAAAAGAAGGGATTTATTTAAGAATGAAAAAAGTTTGGCACTGCTGTTAAGGCTACTTCATATTTCGGTTTTTACTCGGTTATTAGTAAAAAATAAAGAACTCTAGTTATAAACAAGAACAAACACCGAAAACACCGGCTATTCATTACTAAAATATCGGTATCGGTTTTAACCGGTCGGTTTTTCCCATTCCTGGTTCACGCATTGTCGACTAAAGGTCGGTGCACACTTGGCGCAACTGAACGGAACGTCAAAACATTCCATAATGTATTTCAAATGGTGGCTTGCACATAGGCCGTCAACTGAACGGGACGAAAGGTCGACGATAATCGATATTCTGCTATATGTTACCAGGGGAATCCTTCCGAAACTTTCGGACTTTTATTCTTTTAAGTAATGACAGTATTTGGAATGGGTGTAACCGTTGGTATAAGTGTAGGTGTGGGAATGAAAAGATAAAAAAGATAAAAAGTATTGAACAATGAACAGAATGACGTGAAATAATAATCACGAATTTGTGAGTCATCCTTGTACGTATAGGGTCGGCGAAAAGTACCCCCCTCCCCTAATATCGAATGCTAATTGATTCGATTTGCTATAGAATAAGTACTTTCTTACGTATTAAGTACACATCAAACGCCTCCATGTGCTCCTTGACATATTTTAGAGGATGTCAAAAATAAATAAATAAATAATTTGTTCAAATGGCTCTGAGCACTATGGGACTTAATATCTGTGGTCATCAGTCCCCTAGAACTTAGGACTACTTAAACTTAACTGACCTAATGACATGACACAACACCCAGTCATCACGAGGCAGAGAAAAACCCTGGCACCGCATGGAATCGAACCCGGGAACCCGGGCGCGGTTAGAGGATGTCCTGTGCTATTGTGCGAATTTATTTATTTTTATAAAATAAATATACATGTATAAAGGTTATAAATTACTGTACATCGACGATTAAGCACAGCTATCCAGCATAAAATAACACAAATAAGAACCGCTATAGCTGGATATCAATGTCTTTTATGTACTTTATTACATCACTCGTCGCCGTGAGGAAATCTTCGACAGGACACTCGTATGCACGTGCGGGACATGTCGATTCAACATGGGCAACTGTCTGTCTTTCCGCACCACAGTCACAGCATGGTAACGAAGATTTGCCCCTTTTGTAGAGAGTGTCTGCGCATCGTCCATGGCCCGTCCGGATGCGGTTCAAGATAGTCCAAATTGTCGGAACCAGTGGGTTTCTTGTGGACGCAGGGCAGCTTCAGGCATTGTGGGGGACAGTTTTGTTGCCAGTCGTATTTCCATTCATCGATGGGATTGAATTCAGTTTCCATGAAAGCCCTGGCTGTGATGAGAGTGGGGTGCCTTGATCCAAGTCTTTTTCGCTCCGCATGAAAATGTCGTCCATTATTGGAAGGTCAATGTTATTAGCAATCTCCTGGTATACACGCAGTAGCGCACTCTTCCATTCGATGTCAGAAGGTGGAATGTGGCTGAAGATAGATAGGCAGTACGCCGGAGTAGATCGTATTGACCCACTAATAATGCGCATCGCCTCGTTAAGTTGTACGTTTATCTTTTTTACGTGTGTACTATTAAGCCAGACAGGCGCACAGTACTCTGCTGATGAGTATACTAAACCGGAGAGTCTGCTCACGATCCACAACAAGAGCCGCAGGTTTACGGAAAATGTAGTTTCTCGTTTTCAGCTTAGAAGATGTTCGTATCAAGAGCTCCTTAAAAGAAAGTGTCCTATCTAACGCGATCCCAAGGTATTTTGGATGCATATTATGATGAATCTGTCTCCTTCGAAATAGCCATCGAGGTCTCTATTGTGGGAAATGCATCCACAACAGCATTACGCCATTCTTCGTTTGTAGCATAATGAAGTGCAGATACATGCACTTTAATGACTCCTCTACAACGAACTGTGAGGTGTGTTCGGGTCAGGCCTTTTTTGTGACCGAGAGAGTTGGAGTTGATGATCACTCAATACCTATCCACCGTCCTGGAAAGTTTCCATTTAGGAGCTCGTGCACTGCAAGAGCGTAGAAGGGAGGCGCTCTGTCTTGTTGCAACCTTACTTGCTCTGTAAGGCTCCCTTCCTAAAGCTGACATATTAACCATGCTCGGAGCATGAGTAAATAATCTGCGCCATTTACAGTCCTTTCAGAAAAGTACACCCGAAGCTGATGTTGTGATGTGCTCATGTCATTACGTGAGGCTTGTTCCTTTATAACTCGACTGTTTAATGATTATTCTCTTCGGCCCAAACGACAACATTTCTAGCACGTGAGCTGTGATAATCGCCACTTTCGTCTGAAAACATAATCTTGGCACTTTATTTAGAAACTGAGTTAACAAAGCACAGCATGTTAAAACGCGCTCATTCCGGTCTGTATCCGATACCTCGTTTACGAACGTCGGATTTATCTGAGGTCTTTTTTCATGTGTTCTCACATTGCTGTCCTTGGAATAGCGGCATACGAAGCAAGTTTACGAGGCGACGTAATAGGAAATTGTTCAATCGAAGCAGAGATTCCAGCACAAGTTTGTTTTTATGTCTTCTTCCTTCCACGCTGCCAAAATCAAAAGTACATCTTTCGCAGTCCAGAAGAGTTGCCTTTCTCGGTGGAGCCTTATGAAATCTTTCCTTGACTGGTTCCATAATCTGTCTCATTGTGTGTTGTCGTTCGTGCACCCTAACACTTGTCTCTAAGCCCTACTCAATGATGTAACTACGACCACTCACATCCGCTATGGCTACTGCTACTGCGAGAATATGTAAACATGAATGTCAACAGTTGATAAAAGTAGCTACCAATCTTCATAATAACACTGGATACCAAGCAGGGGTTACAGGGGAACGGGGACTTCTCGCCCAACATATACATTTCCATACACATAATTTTGAGCAAAATTCTTTACAGAATGTCACGATAGCGCGATGTAAATGTTATTTAAGGTATGCCTGTAATCTTAGTGTACCTTTTGTTTCTCATTTTCTTTAAAGGATACATAAAAACTAGTTGATTTGGATATCCTTGAAAAGGTTACATACAACTGTCAGTGAGTAAAGACGGGACTTGGTAAATACGAATCTGCTCTTTGAAGCGCTTTTCACTGCGACTTCTGTATAGTGATCGCAAACGTAATTTTAACAGGAAGCTGTATTTTTGTCAACTGAAAAAGATTGCTTAAATTTTCCACAAATAATAAGTTTGACAGTAAAATCGATTGCAATGTTAAAAGCAGGTGACAAAGCCTTTGCAGCAATACCTCATTCATCCGTGTACGATTAGTACGCTTTCAGAAGAATATATGTTGACCTGAGAAACAATGTATGTGACTAATCAAGTGCAATTGCAGAACCGAATTGTGAAAGTATTTCTTCTGCCCTGTTCTCCGATAAGGAAAGAGAAAAACTGACAGAAACACCGTGCATGGTTTCGACACAACGAAGCTTTTTATATAGTTTGATGATTACTCAAAAAATTATCTTGTACAGCGCAACGGAAGATATTCATTTTTACAATTTCTTTTTTATTTTTCCGTCTATGTTGCACGTTTATGTTTATGCTATGGATAGGTTCGATCTGGCCGAGCGGTTCTGGGCGCTTCAGTCTGGAATCGCGCGACAGCTACGGTCGCAGGTTCGAATCCTGCCTTGGGCATCGATGTGTATGATGTCCTTAGGTTAGTTAGGTTTAAGTAGTTCTAAGTTCTAGTGGACTGATGAACTCAGATGTGAAGTCCCATAGTGCTGAGAGCCATTTGATTTTTTTTAGGTTCTATCAAAGCTCATCGCCTGCAGCTCTAAGTAATTGCGCATGTAATCCGTCGTGTCCATGTGGAAGTAATATTCCAATGTGACTCTTAAAGTTTTCCAGGGGTACTGAATATTGTTTCGGGATTACAGCCGAATCATGTTGACTTCTTGACACAACATTTCGGCTGGCAATCGTCCATCCTTCTTCAGGTGAGTGTTCGCCACACACCTGAAGATCGCTAGACGGTTGCCAGCCGAAATATTGTGGCAAGAAATCAACATGATCCGGCTGCAATCCCGAAACCTCATTGAATATTCCAATATGTAGTTTCATATTGAAACGACAAGTTGCAGTTACAGAGAGCGGAAAATGATCAGCTTTGACAGAAATTATTCATACGATGGAAATACAAATGCAAAACAACTGCGACACAGAGACGGCAAAATAAACAATGAATGTTTTATATCAACAGCTGTCAGATCAGACCCCTATCAAACATCGTAGCGTTGGTTTCAAATTTGCTTATGAATAAGGTTATTTGGTACGATCAAATAATTCTCATAAGAGCTTCTCTGTTTAAAATCAACAACAATAAAAAATCTTGATAATACAGGATTTGGTTAATACTAATTATGGAAACTAACAGAGCGTCTATTCCATATGACTCGTGTTCACAGTTCTGTGTCCTCAGGAAAGATACATATACTGTGTGTGTAGGTGTGTGTGCGTGAGAGAGACAGAGAGAGAGAGAGAGAGAGAGAGAGACAGACAGACAGACAGACAGACAGAGAGATAGAGAGAGAGGGAGGGAGGGAGGGAGGGGTGAGAGTGATTTTTTCTTTTTTTTTGGTTTGGAGAGGACGGACGGACGGAGCCGTTACAGGGTAATACGTGCACAAGCGCTCGTTAAAAGCAATCAGTGTATATATTATACATTCCGGGAGGGTACAGCGTGATATATACACAAAACGTGCGTACAATCGTTGCTAATGTCCACTATGAACGCAATGGGATACACACAAAAGCATTCATTATACGGCCGGTTGTAAAGCAAAGCATTTATACCACTTGCGTCCAGAAACAGCGCAACGTTCCACATGTGAATAGAGGGGCTAAAACGATTTGTGCGTGGCGGGACACTCCAATGAAAAAAAAAAAAAAAAAAAAAAAAGGCCCAAGATATCTCTGACGCCCTCCGGGCCCCCTCCTGCAGGCGTCAAAAGAATTCCTGCTTACGTTGCGTCACGTGGAGCGCTGCTAGGGTACAGTAATTTCTCTCTTTTTCACATAGGCAGTACATCGTACCCATCTGAATAGGTTAGACACTATCAAACACGTTACACCCTACAAATTTTCGTCGTTGACAGAGTACCTCCGACTGCTTATGGAAAAAATAACATTCAGGCTTTTGTCTGTAGTCTTGTGAATGGTTCCATTCGGGCGCCACGAATTTCTCTATTGCGCCAACTTCTTCATTTCAAACAAAGCGCTTGCACCCTCCGTCCCCAGTTATTTGTTTCACGTATTCCAGTCTCTGTCTTCCCCTACAGTTCCTACTCCCTACAGCCCCCTGTAGTACCGTGGAAGCCATTCCCTGATACCTTAAACCATGTTCTATCATCCTGTCCCTTTTTCTCTTACTTCCCATACGTTCCTTTCCTCACCGATGGCGAGAAGAACCTCTTCATCCTCTACCTGAACAGTGCACCTAATTTTCAACATCCTTCCGCTTCAGTCCATACAATGCTGTGTTACAAACGTACATTCTCATAAATTTCTTCATTTCGGCCAGAAATGCCCTCTTTGCCTATGCTAGTCCACTTTGCTTCGTCTGTCACGTGTTATTTTACTTCGAAGGTACCACAATTCCTTCACTTCGCCTACTTCGTAGTCACCAATTTCTTCTACACTTCATTACTTTCGTCTTTCTTCTGTTTACTCTCAGTCCACGTTATTTACTCAATAGACTGTACATTTCAATCAACTCGTCCTATAATTCTTTCTCATTTTTACTGAGGACAGCAATGTTACAAGCGAATCTTGTCATTCATATCTCCTTACCCTGAATTTGAATCCCACTCTTGAAGGCTTATTTCATTTATATAACTGCGTCTTCGATGTGTAAATTCTACAGTACGGGTGAAAGACTACTTTCCTGTCGCACCTTTCTTTTTTGATTCGAATACTTCGTTCTTGATCTTCCATTCTTATTGTTCTTTCTTGGTTCTCGTACATATTGGATACCAGCGAAGTCAGCAATGCTTCGCAACTGCTAAGTATGTGTAGGAATTGGATATATGCCGTAATGTCCTTCTGCTCCATCTATCTGTCCGTCTCCACCACCTTCTTGTTTCTACCCATTTCCTCTTCCTCCCGCTATCTCTGTCCATGACTTCCTCTCAGCAATCCCCGTCTATTTCTACCTCGCTACTCTCTCTGATCATCTCCTCCCTCCCCCTCACTATGAACACGTCACCCTCTCCATGTATCTCACCTTTTGCCCTCTCTTTCAGCCACCTTGGGCCTTGTTTATTGTTAGTGCAAACGAAACATTGATTGGGAAGTGATGTTGCTTAAAATGAATGAGTACATCGTTCGGAATAACTTACGGATGTGAGAAAGAGCTCTCCAGCTGCCATCATCTGTGAGGATAATTGCTTCAGTGACAGTATTTTGCACAGTTTTAATCCGTGAACGGGTAAAATTACAAACTTAGCCATAAGTATAACATTTCTGTTTTCTGTTAAAACCGACTGTGAGGAATAAATCATAAGAGCACATTCTTGTGTATACAGTTTCTGTGCAAAATTATGTATAAATTTTTTTATAACCTCAACGCCAGTTTTGTAACGGTCTCGTCGCTACTGCTGTGGAGGCCGAGTTGTCACTGTTGTTACGGTAGGCCGAGGTTGTGAGCTCGTGAAACGGCTTCTGGTGCAGTACACCGCAAAGACAATTTCTCCCTGCCGGCAGTTCCATAGCTATGCTCCAGGATCAGGTAACAGCTCCCTCTAGTACCATGGAAGTCATTCCCTCATGTCTTAGCAGATGTATTATCATCCTGTCCCTTCTCCTTGTCAGTGTTTTCCACATAATCCTTTTCTCTCCGATTCTGCGTAGAACCTCCTCATTCCTTACCTTATCAGTAAACCTAATTTTCAACATTCGTCTATAGCACCACATCTCAAATGCTTCGATTCTCTTCTGTTCCGGTTTTCCCACAGTCCATGTTTCACTGCCATACAATGCTGTACTCCAGACGTACATCCTCAGAAATTTCTTCCTCAAATTAAGGCCGGTATTTGATGTTAGTAGACTTCTCTTGGCCAGAAATGCCTTTTTTGCAATAGCGAGTCTGCTTTTGATGTCTTCCTTGCTCCGTCCGTCATTGGTTATTTTACTGCCTAGGTAGCAGAATTCCTTAACTTCATTGACTTCGTGACCATCAATCCTGATGTTAAGTTTCTCGCTTTTCTCATTTCTACTACTTCTCAGTACCTTCGTCTTTCTCCGATTTGCTCTCAAACCATACTGTGTACTCATTAGACTGTTCATTCCGTTCAGCAAATCATTTAATTCTTCTTCACTTTCAGTCAGGATAGCAATGTCATCAGCGAATCGTATCATTGATATCCTTTCACCTTGTATTTTAATTCCACTCCTCAACCTTTCTTTTATTTCCATCATTGCTTCCTCGATGTACAGATTGAAGAGTAGGGGCGAAAGGCTACAGCCTTGTCTTACACCCTTCTTAATACGAGCACTTCGTTCTTGATCGTCCACTCTTATTATTCCCTCTTGGTTGTTATACATATTGTATATGACCCGTCTCTCCCTATAGCTTATCCCTACTTTTTTCAGAATCTGGAACAGCTTGCACCATTTTATATTGTCGAACGCTTTTTCCAGGTCGACAAATCCTATGAACGTGTCTTGATTTTTCTTTAGCCTTGCTTCCATTATCAGCCGTAACGTCAGAATTGCCTCTCTCGTGCCTTTACTTTTCCTAAAGCCAAACTGATCGTCACCTAGCGCATTATCAATTTTCTTTTCCATTCTTCTGTATATTATTCTTGTAAGCAGCTGCGATGCATGAGCTGTTAAGCTGATTGTGCGATAATTCTCGCACTTGTCAGCTCTTGCCGTCTTCAGAATTGTGTGGATGATGCTTTTCCGAAAGTCTGATGGTATGTCGCCAGACTCATATATTCTACACACCAACGCGAATAGTCGTTTTGTTGCCACTTCCCCTAATGATTTTAGAAATTCTGATGGAATGTTATCTATCTCTTCTCCCTCATTTGACCGTAAGCTCTCCAAAGCTCTTTTAAATTACGATTCTAATACTGGATCCCCTATCCCTTCTAAATCGACTCCTGTTTCTTCTTCTGTCACATCAGACAAATCTTCACCCTCATAGAGGCTTTCAATGTATTCTTTCCACCTATCTGCTCTCTCCTCTGCATTTAACAGTGGAATTCCCGTTGCACTCTTAATGTTATCACCGTTGCTTTTAATGTCACCAAAGGTTGTTTTGACTTTCCTGTATGCTGAGTCTGTCCTTCCGCAGATCATATCTTTTTCGATGTCTTCACATTTTTCCTGCAGCCATTTCGTCTTAGCTTCCCTGCACTTGCTATTTATGTCATTCCTCAGCGACTTGTATTTCTGTATTCCTGATTTTCCCGGAACATGTTTGTACTTCCTCCTTTCATCAATCAACTGAAGTATTTCTTTTGTTACCCATGGTTTCTTCGCAACTACCTTCTTTGTACCTATGTTTTCCTTCCCAACTTCTGTGATGGCCCTTTTTAGAGACGTCCATTCCTCTTCAACTGTGTTGCCTACTGCGCTAGTCCTTATTGCTGTATCTATAGCGTTAGAGAACTTCAAACGTATCTCGTCATTCCTTAGAACTTCCGTATCCCACTTCTTAGCGTATTGATTCTTCCTGACTAATGTCTTGAACTTCAGCCTACTCTTCATTACTACTATATTGTGATCTGAGTCTATATCTGCTCCTGGGTACGCCTTACAATCCAGTATCTGATTTCGGAATCTCTGTCTGACCATGATGTAATCTAATTGAAATCTTCCCGTACCTCCTCCTCTTGTGATTCTTGAACAGGGTGTTCGCTATTACTAGCTGAAACTTGTTTCAGAACTCAATTACTCTTTCTCCTCTTTCATTCCTTGTCCCAAGCCCATATTCTCCTATAACATTTTCTTCCACTCCATCCCCTACAACTGCATTCCAGTCGCCCATGACTATTAGATTTTCGTCCCCCTTTACATACTGCATTACCCTTTCAATATCCTCATACACTTTCTCTATCTGTTCAGCTTGCAACGTCGGCATGTATACCTGAACTATCGTTGTCGGTGTTGGTCTGCTGTCGATTCTGATTAGAACAACCCGGTCTCTGAACTGTTCACAGTAACAGACCCTCTGCCCTACCTTCCTATTCATAACGAATCCTACACCTGTTATACTATTTTCTGGTGCTGTTGATATTACCCGATACTCATCTGACCATAAATCCTTGCCTTCCTTCCACTTCACTTCACTGACCCCTACTATATCTAGATTGAGCCTTTGCATTTCCCTTTTCAGATTTTCTAGTTTCCCTACCACGTTCAAGCTCTGACATTCCACGCCCCGACTCGTAGAACATTATCCTTTCATTGATTATTCAATCTTTTTCTCATGGTAACCTCCCCCTTGGCAGACGCCTCCCGGAGATCCGAATGGGGAACTATTCCGGAATCTTTTCCCACTGGAGATATCATCATGACACTTCTTCAACT
Organism: Schistocerca gregaria; assembly: GCF_023897955.1. Lineage (NCBI taxonomy): Eukaryota > Metazoa > Arthropoda > Insecta > Orthoptera > Acrididae > Schistocerca > Schistocerca gregaria. Next base: position 434,247,686 of record NC_064927.1, read on the forward strand.
ACAGGCCACATGTCCTGTGGATACACGTTACGTGTCTTTAATGCAGTGGTTTCCATTGCCTTCTGCATCCTCATGTCGTTGATCATTGCTGATTCTTCCGCCTTTAGGGGCATTTTCCCACCCCTAGGACAAGAGAGTGCCCTGAACCTCTATCCGCTCCTACGCCCTCTTTGAAAAGGCCGTTGGCAGAATGAGGCTGACTTCTTATGCCGTAAGTCTTTGATTATGAATCAAAGACGCTACCCATAGACCACGGGTACCCCCGGTAACAGAATAGAAGAACGAATGTTCTACAAGACTCCAAAAATTAATAACAAAGTCACGGAAATGAGATAAAAAGGTTTACTTATCTTTGTGACTGGTTGAAATAGGAGTCTATAACACTGCATGTAATATAACACATCTACATCTACATCCATACTCCGCAATCGACCTGGCGGTGTGTGGCGGAGGGTACTTTGAGTGTCTCTATCGGTTCTCCCTTCTATTCCAGTCTCGTATTGTTTGTGGAAAGAAACATTGTCGGTATGCCTCTGTGTAGGCTCTAATCTCTCTGATTTTATCCTCATGGTCTCTTCGCGAGTTATACATAGGAGGGAGCAATATAATGCTTGACTCCTCGGTGAAGGTATGTTCTCGAAACTTCAACAAAAGACCCGTACCGAGCTACTGAGCATCTATCCTCCAGAGTCTTCCACTGGAGTTTATCATCTCCGTAACGGATTCGCGATTACTAAATGATCCTGTAACGAAGCGCGCTGCTCTCCGTTGGATCTTCTCTATCTCTTCTATCAACCCTATCTGGTACGGATCCCACACTGCTGAGCAGTATTCAAGCAGTGGGCGAACAAGCGTACTGTAACCTACTTCCTTTGTTTTCGGATTGTATTTCCTTAGGATTCTTCCAATGAATCTCAGTGTGGCATCTGCTTTACCGACGATCAACCTTATATGATCATTCCATCGTAAATCACTCCTAATGCGTACTCCCAGATAATTTACGGAATTAGCTGCTTCCAGTTGCTCACGTGCTATATTGTAGCTAAATGATAAAGGATCTTTCTTTCTATGTATTCGCAGCACATTACACTTGTCTACATTGAGATTCAATTGCCATTCCCTGCACCATACGTCAATTCGCTGCAGATCCTCCTGCATTTCAGTACAGTTTTCCATTGTTACAACCTCTCGATATACTACTGCATCATCCGCAAAAAGCCTCAGCGAACTTCCGATGTTATCCACCAGGTCATTTATGTATATTGTGAATAGCAACGGTCCTACGACACTCCCCTGCGGCACAATGACACGCTGCGTTCTGTTATCTACGAACTCTTTAGTCCAATCACACAGTTGGTCTGATAGTCCATATGCTCTTACTTCATTCATTAAATGACTGTGGGGAACTGTACCAAATGCCTTGCAGAAGTCAAGAAACTCGGCATCTACCTGGGAACCCGTGAGTGTCGTGGACGAATAGCGCGAGCTGGGTTTCACACGATCGTCTTTTTCGGAACCCATGCTGATTCCTACAGAGTATATTTCTAGTCTCCAGAAAAGTCATTATGGTCGAACATAAGAAAGGCCCTCAATGGCTAAGTGCAAATAATCGTAGGTAAACTTCACCCGATATAGCAAATGCATTTACAACAACTGTCTGTTCACTTCTAAGAGTTCACTAAACGACATTCCCTGTCTAAGAACTGGACGATGTTCTATAACCATGTGCACATGAGCTGCTCTTCTGTTTTCCCAGTAGGCTTCTGTCCGTTGTGGTCGGGTCATTGGCGGATTGCACTCGGCCGGCAATTGGCCGTGGCGAAGTCGATATTTCATCCTCAGCGCCGTCGGTGGCGACGGTGGAAATCGCTCAATTGGCAAGTCTCTATGGCACCGGCACCAGCTCGCATTTTGAGCCTGTTGTGCTTTCGTCCTGGCTGCGTGTTGTTCGGACGGCACAGCATAAATATAGGATATAAGCGAGGTGTCCAATAGTTAACACATCGTGCCGTAGCAGTTAGGACTCGAGAAAGAAAAATGAATCGCACATCTGGTCATGCCAACTTTATTTGCTTAGTGGCATAGCTCCACCCAACATCAGACGAGCTATAGCAAGCGAAGCAGAACGCCTCTAGCAGCTGCGCTACCAGCGCCATCCTCTCTTCGGACGATACCCTTCACACACACAAATCTAAAATGAAGACGGAGTTTCCTCACCTCAGATCAACCGCTCGAATCCTCAAAACAAAAGTCCAGATTGTCAAAATGGCAAGCAACACTGCCTAAGGTTGACCAGGCACCTCTAATCTCACCCAACGAACAACTGGCCTCAGGAAATGCACTAAAATGACCATTATGGAGAACCCTCAACCGCCTACGAATTGGGGTAGGCAGACGCAACGTAAACATGTGTAAACGGGGATACCGAGACGAGACGGACACTTGCCAGTGCGGACAGACCCAAACAGTAGACCACCGTCTAGAATGCAGCAACATGGGGGAAGTGTGCAGGAAAGAAGATCTGGCAAACGCTACGGCAGAGGCAGTTAAATACGCTGAATTTTGGCGGGACGCGATATGATATATATTCTATGTTTGTCTTTATATTGTAATGTGACTCCCCATTTTGGGTTTGTTTTATTTGTACATATGTGTATTGTATTTGTATTTGTGTGCATATGTAACATGTGGGCTGTCTATGGTTAGGACACGATTAAGTAATAAATAAATCTGGTCATACTGAAGCGGATTTCTGCGACGTACCACGCTTATCTCAGGCTCATTCTTCAGTACCTGCAGTCTCAACGAGTACGTTGGTGGAAACCGTTGCTGTCGCGTCCTCGTATGAAGCAATTGTATAACGATTGGAATCCACGAGTCGGCCAATGCGGCCGAGCGGTTCTAGACGCTTCAGTCTGGAAGCACGCAACCGCAACGGTCGCAGGTTCGAATCCTGCCTCGGGCATGGATGTGTGTGATGTTCTTAGGTTAGTTAGGTTTAAGTAGCTCTAAGTTCTATCGGACTGATGACCTCAGATGTTAACTCCCATAGGGCTCAGAGCCATTTGAACCATTTTTAATTTTTTTTTGGGAATTCACGATATCCAGTGTTTTATGGTGCTATACGACAAGTTAAATTATTTTAATAGAAGCGTATCAGGCCTGAAGATGGCGAAATGAAATGCCGAAAGTGGTGGCTTTCAGAAAAGAAAATGGAAACGAGCGTCCGGCATTGCGGGTCGGGAGTCCCCCATTCGGGGAAGTTCGGGGGCCGAGGGCATGTACTTGCATTCGAAGACACATTGGGCGACTTGAGCGGCGCAGATGGGGATGAAATGAGAATAAAATAAAATACCGTAAAGTATACGGCCGTTGGTGACTTTTATTCACATTGAAGATTCCTTACCAGCCGATGTTCCCCGGCCATCATAGAGGAACAGAGAATTGTACTACTGTCGACAGCAGAAGCTCCATATACTTAGCGCACAGTTTCTTTTTCTGCAACGAAAAATTTAATGACGGCCCGTTGCTTGTATCGTACATCGTCTACAGACGGTATTTTGAAACTGTCCTGCAGCTACGCTATCGGTCGGAAGTGACGGAAATTTGGCGCACTCACTCAGGAGACTTCAAATAATACATACGCAAGTTTCGCGTTCGTAACATTGTTTTCGGCTGAGGGAAAAAAAAACTGTGTCTTACTTTCTGGGCAGCCCTTGTAGAATGAAATACTCGTAACACCTCACATATCTCGGAAACTGTTTGAGATATCGTAATAAGAATATGGCAAATGAGAGCACTCGAAGAGAATAGTACTTTGCCATAGGGTAAACAAGTGGTACTTTCTTCTCTACGCAATATACGAGTAAAGGCAGACTTTTGCAGTGGAATTATGTGATTTTTTTAAGAGCTGTCGGTAGTTGACGAAATGAGGATTAGTGTGGTTTTGCAACAAAGATAAGTGAAGAATTAAACGTTTATATTTATACCGAGAATTTGCTTTTTCATAACCTTTCGGCCTGATTTATCCTCAGTTCCTCGTTTAATAAAGCGCTGTTTCAGGATTCTGTAATGTTTGCAACTTCATTAGGGTGTTAGCAAGGGGACAGTGCGTAAACTCCGCTATTTTACGACAAAAGAAGCAGTTTTAACATGGCAACAAGAGAAATGTAGATGATAATCGAAATTCGCCACTGATGAATGGGCTGTTTTCAGGGTACAGCAAGTTTCAGTTGCTATAAGTACAGAGGGCAAACCAATCACCACGTCGAAAAACTTGTACCTGTAGAACTGTACCGTGAAATACTTTGATTGTGAAAATTGACACGTGAACATTATACAAACAAGAATGTAAAAAAATATTGCGAACAAAGAGATGGCTTAATCATTCTAGACAGCGTGCCAACTGTGGACCAAAGTGTTATAAAAACTAACAGCAATGCCGAACGAGGGAACACCTCAGAAACATGCAAGCAGACAACGTATCGTGCTGTGAGCGAAAATCGTAGTTAGTAACATCTACATCTTTTGTGATCAAATGTTTTTAGATACAGAAAGTAAGCCAGACTGTAGATATCTTAAATTACAGACCAATGATGACGCTTTATTTCAATAAGATGAAACTCGTTCGGTGACAAAAATTCGCGTTTCTTCTAGTTACAAACGCAGATTTCAAATACCTCCAACAGTTTCTGAAATAATCTGAGAAAGGTATGCTGGGAAACGTCCTCAAAGAAGGATGATCTCCCAGAGATGAATTAATATGGCCCCAGTCCCTTGGTTAAGACCAAGGTTTTCGGGAGGTTGACCTAGCTTGTAAGGCATACCCCCATTTATTCCCGATTGTGACTCCCCATTTACTCCACTATAAGCTTGTCTGATACCAGTACCACTTCCTGGAGAGGAGAAGGAAAATAATCACAGCACTTCACTGCGTTTAGTATGCACAAACACAACACTTTAATTTTTGTTTCAAATGGTTCAAATGCCTCTGAGCACTATGGGACTTAACATCGGTGGTCATCAGTCCCCTAGAACCTAGAACTACTTACACCTAACTAACCTAAGCACATCACACACATCCATGCCCGAGGCAGGATTCGAACCTGCGACCGTAGCGGTCACGCGGTTCCAGACTGAAGCGTCTTTAACCGCTCGGCCATACCGGCCGGCTTAATTTTTGGCTGGGACAAAGTTGTTATCTAAGGATGTCTTCCAAAAATAAATTATTATGGTTCCAATCTCCCTGTAACGATCTTATCAGCTAGCCCCATACGTGGGTGAATAGAGCCGTGACTGTACACTGTACTGGATCTTGAATAGGCCGCTCCACTCCTAGATGAACTTCCTGAGGTTTTACGTAACAACGTTGAGCAACGACTTGTCTTTATATAGTAGCATAACTCACAAAACTATACGGAGCTTCGTGGCCTGCTGCGTATCGGCTTTGTCTCCGGTCGTCGGGTAGCTGTCTGTATGACGATTTTTTTCGCCTCTACGGATGGATAGCATTGTCAAACACTCACCAACAACAGCTGGTGGTGCCAGGTTCCATATACGTAAGGAACATGAAGCATCATTAACAGAGTTGTAACAATCGTATGACTGCATCTGTGATACGTCGTATGGGGGCAACTAGCGGTTTCTGGAACTTATCAATATTATATGCTGTAACTCATCGAGGCATCTTACGACCAAAACGATTATTTCTGTTAATGTTTGTTGCCTTGGATTTTATAGCCAAATCTAAGTCAGTAAACGTATTCGTACTCACGGAAAAGATCGTCATAAATCCTCATCACGGCTTACCTGAAAAGAAAAGAAAAACAATATGCTATTACTCTCTTTTTCAAAATGCACTTAAACACTACTATGTACTGTTAAACAGGTAATCAACCAATCGTAATGTAAAGCATTTACCTATCAGTATCTACTACAGCAATGCTACGTGGTCAGTGGTTTCATAAATGAACCTTGCCATATTACTTACAACAATATAAACCACTCACAATAGTTTAAGAATCATGTGTAAAGTCAGACGAAGTATTCAGCACGTTTGATAAGGGAAAAAGCTGCACAGGCATGAGTAGGACTCGCAAACTGAGGGTTCTGTACACACTTAATTATGTATGTAGACAGTTCATCCATTGCAGGAATAGAGAATCACGACAATTGTTGCTGTTATCGACTTTGATACCGGCAAGATGTCGGTACCACGGATTCGAAGATTTTCCAGAATATAGATTAACAAATCACAAAAGGAATATTTTGTGTGATATAATTATAAATTAACGATTTTCTGATTTTTTCCTCTTTACTCGTACTGTGAAACCTTTTTTCTTGCCAAATTTCATGATTCTGCATCAAGGAAAGAACCCTATACGTTTTGATGAGTGAGTTTGCAATTAGCAAAATAGCCGGCCGGAGTAGCCGAGCGAATCTAGGCGCTACATTCTGGAATCGCGCGCCCTCTACGCTCGCAGGTATGAATCCTGCCTCGGGAATGGATGTGTGTGATGTTCTTAGGTTAGTTAGGTTTAAGTAGTACTAAGTTCTAGGGAACTGATGACCTTATAAATTAAGTCCCTTAGTGCTCAGAACCATTTGAATTACCAAAATATATGAAATAAATGGCAGAATCATTTTTTTTAAACGAATTCCGTTGATTTAGAAGCTAACGTTCATCTTACCGACAAGTGACAATAGACTTTAGTATGTGATATAAATTTCAACTTGATACGTCTACCGATTCCAGAGAAAAATGGGTCTTAACAGACGGACAGACAGACACAGTGTGATAACAAATGAAAAGAGAAAAAAGTTTTTTTCTTGTGATACACACTCCTGGAAAGTGAAATAAGAACACCGTGAATTCATTGTCCCAGGAAGGGGAAACTTTATTGACACATTCCTGGGGTCAGATACATCACATGATCACACTGACAGAACCACAGGCACATAGACACAGGCAACAGAGCATGCACAATGTCGCCACTAGTACAGTGTATATCCACCCTTCGCAGCAATGCAGGCTACTATTCTCCCATGGAGACGATCGTAGAGATGCTGGATGTAGTCCTGTGGAACGGCTTGTCATGCCATTTCCACCTGGCGCCTCAGTTGGACCAGCGTTCGTGCTGGACGTGCAGACCGCGTGAGACGACGCTTCATCCAGTCGGTTTGGATGTACCGTGCACTATTCAGTGTCCCCTTGACGATCACCAGAGGTGTACGGCCAGTGTAGGAGATCGCTCCCCACACCATGATGCCGGGTGTTGTCCCTGTGTGCCTCGGTCGTATGCAGTTCTGATTGTGGCGCTCACCTGCACGGCGCCAAACACTCATACGACCATCATTGGCACCAGGGCAGAAGCGACTCTCATCGCTGAAGACGACACGTCTCCATTCGTCACTCCATTCACGCCTGTCGCGACACCACTGGAGGCGGGCTGCACGATGTTGGGGCGTGAGCGGAAGACGGCCTAACGGTGTGCGGGACCGTAGACCAGCTTCATGGAGACGGTTGCGAATGGTCCTCGCCGATACCCCAGGAGCGACAGTGTCCCTAACTTGCTGGGAAGTGGCGGTGCGGTCCCCTACGGCACTGCGTAGGATCCTACGGTCTTGGCGTGCATCCGTGCGTCTCTGCGGTCCGGTCCCAGGTCGACGGGCACGTGCACCTTCCGCCGACCACTGGCGACAACATCGATGTACTGTGGAGACCTCACGCCCCACGTGTTGAGCAATTCGGCGGTACGTCCACCCGGCCTCCCGCATGCCCACTATACGCCCTCGCTCAAAGTCCGTCAACTGCACATACGGTTCACGTCCACGCTGTCACGGCATGCTACCAGTGTTAAAGACTGCGATGGAGCTCCGTATGCCACGGCAAACTGGCTGACACTGACGGCGGCGGTGCACAAATGCTGGGCAGCTAGCGCCATTCGACGGCCAACACCGCGGTTCCTGGTGTGTCCGCTGTGCCGTGCGTGTGATCATTGCTTGTACAGCCCTCTCGCAGTGTCCGGAGCAAGTATGGTGGGTCTGACACACCGGTGTCAAAGTGTTCTTTTTTTCCATTTCCAGGAGTGTATGTACAAATTAACCATTTTCGGAATTTTTTTCCTTTTGTTGCAGTGTGAAACCCAGCTTCTTGCCAAATTTGATGATCCTATGGCAACGGAAAGTACCCTGCAGGTTTTGATGAGTGTGTGTGCGAATATCGAAATATGTTGCACTACTGCCCATTAAAATTGCTACACCAAGAAGAAATGCAGATGATAAACGGGTATTCATTGGACAAATATATTATACTATAACTGACATGTGATTACATTTTCTCGCAATTTAGGTGTATAGATTCTGAGAAATCAGTACCCAGAACAACCACCTCTGGCCGTAATAACGGCCTTGATACGAATGGGCATTGAGTCAAACAGGGCTTGGATGGCGTGTACAGGTACAGCTGCCCATGCAGCTTCAACATGATACCACAGTTCATCAAGAGTAGTGACTGGCGTATTGTGACGAGCCAGTTGCTCGGCCACCATTGACCAGGCGTTTTCAGTTGGTGAGAGATTTGGAAAATGTGCTGGCCAGGGCAGCAGTCGAACATTTTCTGCATCCCGTACAGGACCTTCTGCATGCGGTCGTGCATTATCCTGCTGAAATGTAGGGTTTCGCAGGGATCGAATGAAGGGTTGAGCAACGGGTCGAAAACACATCTGAAATGTAACGTCTACTGTTCAAAGTGCCGTCAATGCGAACAAGAGTGACCGAGACGTGTAGCCAATGGCACCCCATACCGTCACGCCGGGTGATATGCCAGTATGGCTATGACAAATACTCGCTTCCAATGTCCGTTCACCGCGATGTCGCGAAACACGGATACGACCTTCCTGATGCTGTATACAGAACCTGGATTCATCCGAAAAAATTACGTTTTGCCGTTCGTGCACTCAGGTTCGTCGTTGAGTACACCATCGCAGGCGCTCCTTTCTGTGATCCAGCGTCGGGTTAACCGCAGCCATGGTTCTCCGAGCTGACAGTCCATGCTGCCGCAAACGTCGTCGAACTGTTCGTGCAGATGGTTGTTGTCTTGCTAACGGCCCTGTTGATCGAGACGTGGCTGCACGATCCGTTACAGTAATACGGATAAGATGAATGTCATCTCGACTGATAGCGATACGAGGCCGTTGAGATCCAGCACGGCGTTCCGTATTACCCTCTTGAACACACAGATTCCATATTCTGCTAACAGTCATTGGACCTCGACCAACGCGAGCAGCAATGTCGCGATACGATAAACCGCAATCGCGATGCTACAATCCGACCTTCATCAATGTCGGAAACGTGATGGTACGCAATTCCCTTTCTTACACGAGGCATCACAACAACGTTTCACCAGGCAACGCCGGTCAACTGCTGTTTGTGTATGAGAAATCGGTTGGAAACTTTCCTCATGTCAGCACGTTGTAGGTGTCGCCACCGGCGCCAACCTTGTGTGAATGCTCTGAAAAGCTTATCATTTGCATATCACAGCATCTTCTTCCTGTCGGTTAAATTTCGCGTCTGTAGCGTGTCATCTTCGTGGTGTCAACACAATTTTAATGGCCAGTAGTGTAAATGAATGTCGGTATTTCTTCAGTACAGTGTATTGATTTAGAAGCTAACCTTTATTACACCTTCAAGGGACAGTTGACGTTAGTATTTGTTATATATTTAAACTTGATACGTCTACCCGTTCATGAGAAAAAGGGTTTAGGACAGACAGACAACAAAGTGACCTTATCCGCGCTCTGTTTTTACGGAGGAAAAAAAAAGCCGAATTTATGGATCAGTATAGTAGTGAATCATGTAGAAAAAGTACAGCGGAGTATATGCAAATGAACACTGATTTTTGTCAACAAACATTTGCTTCCAGAACGTCCTTCCTGTGCACTTATGTCAACGCAAGTTACATTTTGCATCACATTCACGATATCTAAACGACTGCTCCTCGTTGTCGGGAGTTTTTTGGCCCCGTACTGTAGATGGGTGCACGTCAGCGACTCGCGGCAAACACGGGATTCTGGAAGGGCTGCTGGTGACGGCCAGAGCCCGGCGGGTGATGTGCACCTGTCGATATTCGTCAGCACAAGATCGACAGTCGCTCGTAGCTGCGACGGAAGTTCCGCTATGAAGACCTAGCCCGTCCCAGCTAGTGCTTCGACAGGCTACAGATGACCTGTCAAACGCAGTGAGGCTGCATACATTCAGTAAGCGGTATCCTAAGCAAAAGACATTGTAATGCTGTCAGACATAACAAAGGACTTGAAAGAGTGGCTAAACCGAATGGACATTGTCTTGTACGGATGGTATAAATGACCATCAACGAAAGCAAAACAAGGATAATGGAATGCAGCCGATTTAAAGCAGGCGATGCTGAGGGAATTACATTACGAAAAGAGACACTTAAAATGACTGTTGCTATTTTGGCAGCAAAATAACTGATGATAGCCGAACTGGAGAGGAAATGCGGCCGAGCGGTTCTAGGCGCTACAGCCTGGAACCGCGCGACCAGTACGGTCGCAGGTTCGAATCCTGCCTCGGGCGTGGATGTGTGTGATGTCCTTAGGTTAGTTTGGTTTAAGTAGTTCGAAGTTCTAGGGGACTGATGACCTCAGATGTTGAGTCCCATAGTGCTCAGAGCCATTTGAACCGCTTTTTAAGTGTCAGGAAGTCTTTTGTGAAAATATTTGAATAGAGTGCAACCAAGCATGGAAGTGAAGCATGGACGGTAAACAGCTTTGACAAGAAGAAAACAGACTCTTTTGAAACGTAGTCCTACAGAAGAATGCTGAAGATTACATGGGTAGATGACGTAAATAACAAAGAATTACTGAATAGAACTGGGGAGATAAGAAATTTGCGACAGAACTTGACTAGAAGACGAGATAGGTTGACAAGAAAAAATTTTGGGACATCTTGTGATCTCCAATTTAGTACTGGAGGGGAGCGTGTGGGATAAAATCATAGAGGTAGTTCAAATGGCTCTGAGCACTAAGGGACATAACAGCGGAGGTCATCAGTCCTCTAGAACTTTCAACTACGTAAACCTAACTAACCTATGTACATCACACACATCCATGCCCGAGGCAGGATTCGAACCTGCCACCGTAGCGGTAGCGCGGATCCAGTCTGTAGCGCCTAGAACCGCTCCACCACCCCGGCCGGCCATAGAGGTGGGCCAAGAGATGAATACAATAAGCAGGTTTGAAGAATGTAGGCTGAAGTGCTTATTCAGAGATAAAAGAGTGTTGCACACGATAAAGCAGCATGGAGAGCTGTATCAAACCAGTCTTCCGACTGAACATCGCAATAACAAGCAAAAGATCGCAACTCGCTGCACAGTCTTTACAACAATATGGCGTAACTACTCTTCGTCTTGGTGAAAATACGCTACTTTCCATTTTCATGGCGTGCAATAACACTAATCTAAAGAGCTATGAGTTGCGAAATTCAAAAGTAATAAGTAAAACTTGGTGGTTGTATCTTGTTTGTGTGTCGATTATTAATATGTGTACTTCTTTACTTAATTACTTAATGATTTTATTATTTTTATGTCGTTGTCACTTTCCAGATACCGACGTAGAGTAACCAGAGGAGATTCTCTTCGTTGTGCAGAAAATCTAGACTTATATGATGAAGACAGCGCAAGAAAGGGATAAAAATTACGAAAAACAAACTTGTTTGTAAGTCAACGGATGGCAACAGTGTACGATCATAGCAATGTAATTCTAACTTGCACACAAAAACAAGAATAAACTCTAAATGAATACGAGTTATACCATTATCGTCGGATGCGGCACGGTTGCATGCTTGTCAGCAAGGTCCACCTCCCTTAGATGACCCAGAAAAAGATCGTAATATTAATACGTGAACATCAAACACTGAAGTACCGACTTTAAATATTAATTATACAAGAAGGCCAATGAAACCTTATATAGTTCGAAATATACATAGCTATAGACGTCCACAAAAAGAAACAGAGACGTACATCGCTGTTAAGAAAGGTAAAAGGAAGTAGGTACACGCACGTGAGAAGAGTTTTTTTCTGTCTCACACACTGCTACCAACTTCCACATCGCGTACCGATCAGGGTGTTTGGAAGAAATAACACGTGAACGTAACAAGGTTTCGTGAAATCGCCTTCTAATAACATTCATGTTCAAATTCAATTGCAGTAACACACGCATACCAGGCAGCTGCAGTGCCACTACTGCTACGTCTTACATGTCATCAGTGGAAAACAAAACAGCGTAGCAATAAAGCAACTGCTGCGATGTCAGTAGTGGAAAATAAAAGTGCGTAGTAATGAAGCCTTCGGGGGGCAACGTTACGTTGTTTATTGGCGTCGTTTTTCGCTTACTTTTGTCTAAGAGTAGACGGAACTAACGTTGTGTTTATTTGCCGCCGTTATCACAAAATTTGAAGTTTTTTTCTACTTTTCAGTTTCTTCACTTCGAATAGTTACGTCTCTTATTATACGGAAACTATGCATCGGAGAAGAACACTAAGGGGTCGGACTGAAAAAAGAGCTAGAGAGAAACATTTTTGCCTCGACAAATTAATAGGTATAATGTGGAGACTGATAAAAATAATTCAATTGTTGTTTGTAAAGATGCATTTAAATGTGCACTGAACTTAATTCCAAATAATTTTGAGAGCTATAACTGTGGTTTGATAAACATGCAGTGCAAAAATTTTAATGCAAAACATTTTTCATCTGAGCTTATTCAAGTAATAAATGGCATCCACATTATGCTGTCGTAAGGGAAAAGTTAATTTGTTGCAGTAAACACAAAATTCATTTTTCTATATATCGTATCAAGGACTCATCCAAATGATCGAACACTCATAGAGAAATAAAAGAATTATTTCAATAATAATCACAGTTATAATACAGCATTACCTATAGTCAGTTCTGAGGTTAAAATTTCGGACGCAGTTTTACGTAGGACAGGTCCAATGCTTTTATGTATTTTTTAAAATGTTTCGTTCAACATATTAAATGTTTTGAGAAACACAGCAACTGTTATTCATGATTTAAATAATGAAAACTGCACCAATTATTTATTTTTTGCTGCTTAGCACAACTCATGTCCAGAATTTATTCTCACTTTCAAGCGCATTTGTGCATTTGTTGTTTTTGCCTCTCTTGCGTGTTTTCGAAGTTAGACTGCAACCGGAAAATCGTAAAAAATGAGTTTTTGAAGATTTTTAAGTGCTAAGTCAAAAACGGTATTTTTTGTTTACTTACAGGTATTATGTCTTCTCCATAACTCACAGTACCAAATATATACAACTCATCACTTACACATGCTGCTAAGATATTATGACCCTATGGCTTCACAAAGAGTCACGATCATTTGGATTATCTTATGTGTATATAGAAGGTTGTATATATAAAATGTCTTTTTATTACTACTGCCTACTACATTAAGAAAACGTACATATTTATGAAAAATTGTCACTGTTATCAGACGCAGGAGAAACATTTGAAGGAATTAACTGATTCACTGTCTAGCTTGCGAATGAGAATTTTTTCTCGATGCTTTTTGTGGCGCAGAAGTCTAGAAAATTAATGCTACGCACATAACCAGTTTACAGAATCAGCAATAGCAACACACATAAAAAACGCTGGTCACCCATTCGAAAATATAGGACATCTTCAGATAGTCGTACAGTGGATTTAATGGAGGAGCTTGAAATCTCTGTGCACCACAAAAAGCAGGGAGAAAAAATTCTCAGGAAGAAACTAGACAGTGAATAGTTAATTTCTCCAAATGTTTCTCCTGCATCTGATAACTGTAAACAGTCTTCACAAATATGTACATTTTCTCATTAGAAAAAAATTGTTATCGATAATGTAGTAGTCAACAGCGATAATATATATAATCCAAATCACCGTAACAACTCTGTGTACAAACTCTTTGTGAAGCCATAGAGGCGTAATATCTTTGCAGCATGTTCTGTAACCAAACAGCGTATGTGATGATTTGCATGTGTGTGATATTCTGTATAATGGAGGAGAGACAGTACTTAAGCAAACAAACAAAAATACCATTTTTAACATTAGCATTTAAAAACCCTCAAAAAGTCATTTTGTCCGATTTTCCGATTGCAGTCTAACTTCGAAAAGACACATGCAAACATCACCAAACATATTCATGTAAAAAATGCCAAAATGGACTTCGAAATAGAATAAATTCTCGAAATGAGTTATGCTAAGCAGCCAAAAATAAGTAACTGGTGCAGTTTGCATTTTTTTAAGTCATTGCGTATGATCGTTTAGCATATTATGCGCAGTTATATTTATAAGACATCGACCAGAGGCGATACTAGTATTTTATATTGTGGCATAATTTATAGACATTGGATGGACTAGCAATGGAGTACTACGACAATGGAGCAGTTACATCAGCACATACTTATTGATGGAATACATTTTGAGTAAGGGAAAAAAAACTCAGTACTAGGGTAGATGAATAGGAGACTTAGATTTGTTGCATGAGTTTTGAGAAAGTGTGGTGCATCTGTAATAGAAACTAAGTTCAAGGCAATATTGCAAATACACTCCTGAAAATGGAAACAAGAACACATTGACACCGGTGTGTCAGACCCACCATACTTGCTCCGGACACTGCGAGAGGGCTGCACAAGCAATGATCACACGCACGGCACAGCGGACACACCAGGAACCGCGGTGTTGGCCGTCGAATGGCGCTAGCTGCGCAGCATTTGTGCACCGCCGCCGTCAGTGTCAGCCAGTTTGCCGTGGTATACGGAGCTCCATCGCAGTCTTTAAATATAAAGCAGCAAGTGAAAAAAAAAAGTCTTTAACACTGGTAGCATGCCGCGACAGCGCGGACGTGAACCGTATGTACAGTTGACGGACTTTGAGCGAGGGCGTATAGTGGGCATGCGGGAGGCCGGGTGGTCCAACTGAGGCGCCAGGTGGAAATGGCATGGCAAGCCGTTCCACAGGACTACATCCAGCATCTCTACGATCGTCTCCATGGGAGAATAGCAGCCTGCATTGCTGCGAAAGGTGGATATACACTGTACTAGTGCCGACATTGTGCATGCTCTGTTGCCTGGGTCTATGTGCCTGTGGTTCTGTCAGTGTGATCATGTGATGTATCTGCCCCAGGAATGTGTCAATAAAGTTTCCCTTTCTTGGGACAATGAATTCACGGTGTTCTTATTTCAATTTCCAGGAGTGTAGTTCTAGGGACAGTAGTGCCTTTCTCCAGCAGGCACGGTAACATGTCGTAACAGATGTTCCGGGAGTCGCAGGTGCGAATCTCTGGAACAAGGGTAGAGATGACCTCTCGAAATGCTATTGGGTAAAGTTAGAGAACCCGTTTTAGAGGATTGGTGTGTTGCAATTCTGCTAACACCATCCTGTATCAATCATAGGGAATATGAGATTAAGATAGTAGAGTCAGCTATGCAGGGTTTGAAGAACCAAAATTAGCCTAAATCTTATCTGATGCTGTCTCAAAAAAGGTAATGCTTGACCACAGCCAACAAAGTCAATAGCAGAGATGGGTAAGGGTTATAGACGACACAAAACGCATTTGGTCGAAATAAGACTTTTATTACAGTCGCAAAAGACGCAATATAACTTGTATTACGCGTATTACAGCGACAACGGGGAGCGGAGGCCTAGAAACCAGAAAGGCAACATGTATACTTTATGAATACTCGTCGTGGAGAGGAAAACGCAGGGGAATAGGACGATAGAAACTTTGCAGATGGAGCGACTCCAAGCGCCGAGAAATGAGATCTCACGTATCTTCTACGCCGTGTCGCTAGGATCGGATTAAGTATTTTATTCTCCGAATATTCGATATTATTTTGAAGTCCCTTCTCAGTTTTCTGCGTCGAACAAAGCCTAAGGTCATCAGCACGAAAATACGAAGGGGAATCTCTGAAGCCGCACCAACACAGCAGGTGGCGGCGTTCCAGTTTTATATGTGCCACTCGATCTGTCTCGCGCTTGGTGTCTGAGTCCTCCATGTTTGTGCTAGGCGGACTGGACTACATGAGCGCAGCACACGCAGCCACGAGGCTCACACGGCGCCTACCTCCCACTCACCCCCACCCCCAAACATCGCACTTTCCTTCCCCACCACCCCTTCCCCTAACCTTCCACCCCTGCTGACTTCCATTCGCCGGAATTTAATACCGCTGTGTAGCCGGATGGCTTTATTCCTCCCTCCAACCTTTTTTTTTTTTCACTGCTCTCTTTTTCCGCGTTTACGTCGGCCGATTTTCATAGCCCGCTTTCACTATCGATTCATCGAAGGTCGATAGCGCCTCCGGCTGGCCCTCGCAGCTTACCGAGCGTAACACGGACACGGTCCAGGAGGAGTCGGAAACTAGCTCCCCTCTTTTGCTCTTATCCCTTCCTCATGTTGCGGACGGTGCTGCAGGAGTTACAGCGTTATCGACGATTCTTGAGCCTGGAGCATTTACATATAAACCACAATCCGTCGCAGAGTGCGTGGCTGAGGGTATTCTGTACCACCATTTCCCAGAGAACGTACAAATGATAATCGCTCCGTGCAGGGGCCTTTTATCGATTGGAGGCAATAAAATCGTCTGCAGAGTGCATGGCGGGGACTGTCCTGTACAGTTATTTCTCAGAGACGAAAAACTGACTATCACACTGTACAGGAGGCTTTATCGCATGGAGGCAGAGGAATGATTTAACAATCCGAGCGTGTTCACGATTTTAATTTCTTTCAAACAAAAATTCCCACCTAAAACTTGTAAGCATGACTAACTCACAGAACGTATCTTAAACAGCATGGTTCTTAACTCCTTTCCCTCCCACTTTAATGCTAACCTACTGATGACCCGAGTCACTTGAGCAATACTTAATTGGTCCGACAGCAGTGTTGCACTTCATCTTCTATAGACCCATACTATACTTCTTGAGGGTATTTTTGTTCCTTGAGGTAAAGCATCATCAGTGGTCTGTAATTAAGTTATTTACATTTTGATTTGCTTTTAGATCGAAAAACAGTTCGTTAAGAGTAAGTTGATTTCAACTTACGGTGATTTTCGGTTGATTTCTCGCTTACATCGGGAAATGCAGACTGCTAGTACATCGTTGTTTCACTGCGTTAGACACTGATAATCTTGGTCTAATTTTTAGTTGTTCTGCAGCACTATGCATTTCTTATGTTTTTCGTAACACACTTTTATGTACACTACTGTATTCTGTTTGTCTTTGTACTTCTAAGTAAGTGTTGTGGTTTGTGCTTTGTAGTTTGCCAACATAATCTTGCCACTACTTTGTATTTGACCTACAACGTTCTTTACCTTGTATTAGATTGTTGTATATGTGTAATTCTATTTAGTTATGTTTTCGTGTATTTATATACTGTGTAACAGTAGGAAGGAGATAGCAATGGCTGGATTCTTCTTCCCGTGTAGGGAAGGGAGAAACCATGGTGATTGGACATAAGTGTATAGCAGTGTGATGAAGTGTGAGTTAGAGGAGAAGGTGAGGAGCGAGAAGTGAAATGAAATTGTGAGTGGGAGGGAGGAGGGGTTGTCGGAGAGTGGGAGGAGGGGGGGTGAAGGATGGGAAAAGCTCTTTTCTTTTTCATGTAATTTCATCAATTATTTTATATAGAGTCTGATTTCCAGTGTTTATTTGATCAATGAGCAACTGTTTATTTTGTGTTAATACAGTGGTGTGCATAAGTGTGTTGTGAAAAACATGAGAAATGCATAGTGCTGCAGAACAACTAAAAATTAGACCAAAATTATCAGTGTCATGCGTAGAAAAACAACGATGTGCTAGCAGACGGCATTTCTCGATGTAAGCGAGAAATCAACCGAAAATCACCGTACTTAACTTCCTGTCAGGCTGTCACATTTAGAGACTAAAAAAAATGTTAACATTCAAATTTCATTTATCTGGTCATTTTGAAACTCAGTTTATTATACTGCTTCATATTTGGCCATTAATTTCATTTCAATTCTGTTGCTAAAACATGTCTGTTCTGGTTCAGCAGCTACTAACCAGTACTTAAACGTAAATCATAAACAATTCTCATTTTGTAATTCTAGAATACTTTTTACGAGAAGTGAAACTCTCTTTCGTTTGCATTTAATGTAAAGAACTTTCGTCATATTACGGTATATTAATAATTTTTCTTTTTGGACAGTCTGACTACATCTGAATGAAATACAATTTTGGTGCCATACGCATTTCGCTTTTATTCTCTGCAAGGTGCCTTTCATACGCATTTCGCCCTTATTCTCTGCAAGGGGCCTTGCAGCGGATAAAGGCGAAACGCGTATGGCACGAAAATTGTGTTTCATTCAGTTGCAGTCAGACGGTCCAAAAAGTAAAATTTATCAATATACCGTAATATTCCACGCAACTGAGGACGACAATACTACAAAAGTTAAAGAACTTATGTCATGTTAGGAATATTTTACAGCCAATTAATCTCATGATATGAGTGAATTTGTAAAACGTAATGTTTGCTAACGTAATTTGTAAATTTGGATGCTAAAAAACGTACGACGGAGCAATAGTTGTTGTTCCAACAACAAAAAAAGGACAATTTAATGTTTAGTACTCTGTTAACAGTTCGTGAATGCCAACATGACATTCATTGTAATCCTCAAATTTTGTCTCTCTAGTAAAGGATGACGTCACTTGTAATTACTGAAACGATCTATAAGCAGAGGTGAATCAGCCATGGAAGAGCCAGTTCGGTAAAAATAATTTGTGCGTGAATCCTATACCTGGCGAAGCAGTAAATATGCAGTCGTAGCAGCTAAACTTCGAGTCAACCTGACTACTTAAAACGTTTCTTGGCATACTCAACCTTTATCTAAGCTGTGAAGAGCATGAAAAGTTGCAGCAAATTTCGTGAAGCAGATACTCTCAATGCTTTTACAGCCGCTGCAGCGTCAGAGTTCGCCAAAAAAATGAAGATTATTATATTCTACTAACAGTTCCACCAAGGAAAATAGTATTGAATCGAGATAAATCGGAATTGCACCCTCTTGGCCTAGCTTATTTCAGTCTAATTTCATTCATTCCCCAATTTCTATTCTAGATCCAACTTGGTAGCAAAATCTGCTCGCAGACGCAAGGGTATAATTCTTTAACGATATTAAAAACTACGTGGGTAGATTGTGCTTATAAATACACAGTGGCTAACGTCAGTTGAAATGATCATACAATAATAAGAAAAACCTGCAGTGTTATAGCTTTGATAAATATGCTCTCCGGGAGACAGCTCTGACTACCGGTATTATGAACAGCACAGATCTGTAACGCATGATGATTGAGTGGAACTGTTGTACTTCCTCATAACTTGCTCGTGGGACCGCTCTGAAACAGCCTGTAACACAGTTGTCACAGAATGACGGAGTGCCAGCGAGATTAATTGCCAGCAGGTTCATGAGCATACGAGCACATCTACGTCCCTGGACTTCACTCTTCAAACGCCCGTCATTCACTCTAGCTTGTGAATCAATGCAATTTGTGAGTCAGAGAGCGCAGTTTGACAGACAACGGGTTGAATCGAAGCGATAGCGCACGGCAGCAGCAGCTGACGTGTCAGAAGCAGCAGGGTGAGAGCGTTGCACAGACAGTGCTGACTGCAACTCTGACTCACTACAAGTCAGGACTTCGTCAGAGATCTGCACCGGAATCAGCACGTCTCTTATCGATGACTCGACATAAAACAGGTACCTGTGTCCACATCACGTCCACCGGCGACCATACTCACAAATGTCCTATGCGGCTTATACCGCGCATTTAAAAAAAGTGTCGCATGTTATTACAGGAGGTATCGGTGAAAGCCGGAAGTTCTATAATTACAAGGGACGTTCAGGAAGTAATGAAACATTTTTTTTCTGAAAGTAGCTTAGTTTTCTTTGGGATTACTATACACCATATTATTTCCCACTCTTTCGGCTACAAAACCCTATTTTTCGACACAATCTGCATTCGGACTGCGACACTGGCATTGGTCAACCTGCTGTAAAGTCTGCTTATTGTTGATGGTCTAGATCAGGGGTCTGCAAACGTTTTAGTCTGCGGGCGACATTGGCTCCTCCACGAAGTCATAAGGGCCAAGATCTACCTAGTCGGATTAAAGCACCCTAGCACTACATGATCACCGTAATGTAAGGCTAAAGGAAAGATGAAATCGCGAAAATCTAAGGTTGTGGGAATAGCTAGCACTGAAACGAACTACGATTTTTATTTAATTACATAATTTTGATTGGTGGACGTACCTGACCGAAATTCTGGCGTATTTTATTCTGGCGAATTTCATCGACAAAAAAGTATGTCACTGCACATTCTGTATGTATTTTACAACGTAATCAAAAGAAAGTGAAACCTCGCTTAAGGAGCATCTTCCATAATGATTGATTACTAAGGTTAGTCGCCGAAGTAGCGTCCATTTGAAAGACTTGCACCGGACTCGTGACCGAGCGAGGTGGCGCAGTGGTTAGACACAGGACTCGCATTCGGGAGGACGACGGTTCAATCCCGCGTCCGGCCATCCTGGTTTAGGTTTTCCTTGATTTCCCTAAATCACTACAGGCAAATGCCGGGATGGTTCTTTTCAAAGGGCACGGCCGACATCCTTCCCCGTCCTTCCCTTATCCAATGAGACTGATGACATCACTGTCTGGTCTCCTTCCCCAGAACCAACCAACCAACCAACCAACCAGACTCGTGAGTAGAATAAAATGCAAAGAATTTTTTTACTTAAAATGCTTTCGACAAACTACTCTGTTAATCGTTCTTTTTTTTTCACTATCGCACGGAGAATGGTCTGTCTGTTTATTGAGGATAGCCACAAGTTTAACCATGACCTTCCGCTTTGTACAGATAGAGCTCCGACAATGTCGCGGTGTATTGGTCGCGATAGGCCCCGAAACTCAATTGTTGGCAGTATAGGTACCACATCAAATATTTGGCGGGCCGGATACCAGGGATGACCGGCCAGCTAACGCGGGCCGGTTTGCCAGACTTCGCTGGCCGGTTTCGGCCCTCGGGCCGTAGTTTAGAGACCCCTGGTCTAGACACAGCAACACCTTTATATGTCCCCATTTCCAGAAACGGATTCAGGTCCGGTGAAAGGAGTGCCCATGCCACTGGACCCTCTTGACCAATCCATCGCTGACCCTACTAGACCTTTTTGACCAATCCACCGCCCACTAAACGTTGCGCTGAGGTACGTCGCACGACCAGTAGAACGTGGGATGGTTCTCTCCCATCTGTATGCCACAATCGTTGCCGTTCTGCAAGCCTAACGATCTCCTAAAGCGCCGGCAAGTCACTACACAAAACAGTGATACGTAGCACCCATTAATATTGTTTGTGAAGTGTGTGATACTGTAAGTCTGTCACCGAGAACACTGTCCCATACATTGATAGTGAAGCAATTCTGATGACTCACCTCCACAACTGCTTCAAAATTTGCATCTGCCCACCCGTGCGCATTGATGCTATTTACTATGGTATTTCTTGTGATGGCCTGCACACTAGAGAGGGGGGGGGGGATCAGCTCCTGAACTAA
The DNA here is from genome assembly GCF_023897955.1 of Schistocerca gregaria. Lineage (NCBI taxonomy): Eukaryota > Metazoa > Arthropoda > Insecta > Orthoptera > Acrididae > Schistocerca > Schistocerca gregaria. Next base: position 434,269,306 of record NC_064927.1, read on the forward strand.
TTCAGAGAGTTGAATCTTTGAAAGGAGTGAACAATCAGTGATTCAGAAAAAAAGAACGGGAGCTCCAAACGTTTCCCACAGCAGAGAGAGAGAGAGAGAGAGAGAGAGAGAGAGAGAGAGAGAGACCAGCAGATCAGAGGGGCCTCTGCTGGTCAGAGCACACTGCGCGCCACACAACATAGCCAGCGCCGGCCTCTGCCCTGCTTCTGCCTTGGCTGCCTGCATTGTGCAGTGCCCCACTGGATTTTGTGTTTCACATTTGCCGTGCCGTCTCTGTGCTTCCTCTGCCGCGTGCAGTGTCTGGCGCACCTTAACTAAGCATCGCACTCCGTTGGCGATCGTTACAGTCGCACGTCCTGCCCTCTGGGCAGTTGATGCGAGCAACAGGACAGGGAGCCTCCTAGCGCAGAACATAAGAACTACTTGCAACAACCTGCTCGCAAGAGAACGGACGACTTGGCTCTGAGCAGGTGACTGGTGGCCTTTCACCGCTCCCCCTACCCTCGGAACTCGCCGGCTCAACGCCCATCCCACCGTTCTCGACTCTAGCCAGAGCGTTGAGCAAACCAACTCATGTGTCACTCTGGTCTCTGCGGTCTTAGCTCACGCAGTAATACAGCTCGCGGCTCGACCTGCTTAACTCGGCGCCTCTGCATCGGAGTTCGTCTCTACTGGATATTGTTCTTCGTAGTAATACCGTTACGTATATTACATAATTATGTTATGTATAAATCATTTGTTTTTATTTTATTTTTATTTGTTTAAACTGATCAGATTAGTTTCCTGACGGCTCCTCTTACTATAGGATTTTTTATTATGTGCACTCGAATTTACACTTTAATCACGAGCGAACCGGTAAACGTACAGCAAAATGTGATACACCAATACTTTCCTTGTTTTATTCTGTGGAAGGCTATATGCAGCACTTTGGTCTTACAGTCAAATTTATATATTTTTTTTCTTATTGTAGTTCGGATTTTGCGATTTCAGGCGTCTTCGGAAGGAAACGTTCACTTTAAAAATATATGGCTTGCGATGTATTTGTACGAAGTTAATGAAATTTTAATACATTATAGCCAAATATATTGTTAATGTAAATCTCAAGTTACAACATTTCCCAATCAACTAAAAAACCACGATAGTGCAAAATAAATCAATAATCAAAAACTTTGTCATATTGTGGAAATTTCAATAAACAATACAAAATTCTTACTCATTATTTGTGTTACTTCAAAATAGAATCAAATAAGATCAAAATACAGGTATAGTACTGGAATAAACCAAGTTTAAAGGGCAATGTGCCTTCCATTTATTTTCTATTGTGAATGAGTGTTGAGTCATGAAAAAGAGCTAGTTCATTTCAGGGAGTGAACAGATCTGATCCGATCTCTGAAAAGAACAGTTTTGCCCATCTCTACTGCACACCCAGGTACAATACACCACTCGTCGCGAGGAAAACGAACCTTATCTCAATAGATATTGGCTCCCGGACATATATTTACAGGAACTTTTCTTCTAGTTTTGATCAATACTACCTCATGTCTATTACAGTATAATACTTGTATTTTGTTGTAGAAGGCAGTATCAGTAGCAATAAAGTACAGAAACAGCTGATGCCACAGAGTACCATTGAAAATAAAACACACAACCACACACAACCACACACACACACACACACACACACACACACACACACACACACACAGAGAGAGAGAGAGAGAGAGAGAGAGAGAATGGATAACGCCGATGGACGCTATTCGCTGACACATTCACAAGTCTGAAATAACACTCTATAGCACAAAATAATGAAACAGTTGAGAAAGAAGTATACTGTTAAACAGTACACGACAGTGACAGAGCATATCAAAATATTGAGGAGAGTTCTCCAGTGTAAGAAAGCAAAACAGATGCCGAAACACAGACGTTCATTGACAGAAGCCTTAGAGTTTACCTTTACTGTAATACCAGATCTTAAATCTCGTTTTCTTACGTTTCGTAATTTACGCCTTAGATGAGTGAATTAGGTACAAAATTTCGCTTAGAAAAGTCTCTAGAAATTATTGTAGATAACATGCTGCAATTATAAACGTATCTGAAGCAAATAACGAGTTCCACGAGAATCTAACGACTTTTTAATGAAGAGAGGTGAAATATTATTTTTAACTAGTTGAAAAACCCGCCATCACCCGGGTATTCTTCTTGGCAATTTTCCATTACAAACGGAAACAAAAAAATGAACAGTGTTTCTGACGTAATATTGAAAAAATTTCATTTCCATGTGGTCATGAAAACACCTTTGAAATTATCAAGCATTTGTAGAAAGAACCATCCATAATACAGAAATGAATAATTACAGCTGCTTCGCGTGTCTATTAGGCGATTTTGTAAATGGCTTAATGGCAACGCCTCTTCATGGTTCTACACACGACTAATGTTTTCCCCTACAGCCGTTTGCGCTTCGGAGTTGAAAGCTGCCAAAAGCACTGCCACCGGTCAGCAATTTTCATTTTCCAATAGCAAATATTAAATATACTTAAATTTCAGGCACGATACTGCATTTTTTCGCGCATCTCAGTGTTTATGACGTCATATCTCCCAAACTATGTGTGGTACCATGACATAACTTTGTAGCTGCATTTAGCGGTGTATGTGGATACTGTCTGCGAACAGCAGTAATAAGTTTAGACGTCATGCATGATGCGACAGTTTTTCACGCGTCATGTTATTCATGACATCATATCTCCTCATTTATGGTATGTAGGTGGTTCTTACTCCTGTAGCGATTGTTGGCTGACTGTGAGGGATGTGTGTACCTAGTTTGGTTGAAATCAATCCAGATGTTTACGAGGAGATGTGAAAAACACACACACACATTTGTATAATATGTATGGATTACTATTAAGCCACAAGAAGGAAGTAGCTGGCGATGCTGATTTCAGATCGAAAGATGCTTGGGAGAGAGCATTTCTAATGTATGTTTGGAATAAATGAATCCTAATTCGACAGAATTGTATTGCTCCAAGGTGAAACTTCAGTAAAAACAATGCACTGAGTAGTAAGAAAGTGCATCGAAAAATAAATGATTGTTATGTCAGCTGGAAAAACAATGCCTGCTGCTCTTTAGAACTCACAAGTCAGCATTACTAGCGTCTATTAGGATAGGTGTTAACCCTTTCGTGGTTGGTCATATATGTCCCACTAACGTTGAGCGCCAGTTCGAGTGTCGGGATATATGTTACCCAGCTCTGCACGGTGCTGCCATCTAGGGACGACTGTATTGAATCTGAGAAAAAAATTGGGACTGCACTGCAAAGGCAACAGAGAAGCGGTGACTACTTTTGTTGACTGGCGTGTATATATGACCGCTGCAACGCCACTTATTTGTGTCATTCTTCAGTTGTCATCATTTCTCACTTTCCAGCGATGTCTGAAGTAAGTAATTCATCTTATTATTAACTTAATAATCTTTTTTTAGTACAAATACAGTGTGGAATGTACTTCTCAGCGACTGTACTATCTTATAATCGAAATAAAATTAGTGAGACACATGTGTCCCAGCAGACATTGTTTGTAAAGATTAGTAATACAATTGATTAATGGGTATTCATCCAGGAAAAAGAGGGGATTAATTCCCACTTTCTTCGCAGCCAAGAGAGGAGTCTCTAGTGTGCCAGATGACGTCCGGCTCGTGAACGTAGGCAAACATGTACCGAAAGACAGTGGCACTAGGAAGCGATGCAGATTCTGCACCACAAACTCTAAAGAGAAGAACGAAAATCTCATTCTGAAAACATCCCCCAGGCTGTGGCTAAGCCATGTCTCCGCAATATCGTTTCTTTCAGGAGTGCTAGTTCTGGAAGGTTCGCAGGAGAGCTTCTGTAAAGTTTGGAAGGTAGGAGACGAGATACTGGCAGAAGTGAAGCTGTGAGGGCCGGGCGTGAGTCGTGCTTCGGCACTTGCCCGCGAAAGGCAAAGGTCCCGAGTTCGAGTCTCGGTCGGGCACACAGTTTTAATCTGCCAGGAAGTTTCATATCAGCGCACACTCCGCTGCAGAGTGGAAATCTCATTCTGAGAACAACAGTTGTTTGCACTGCTTGTGGTATACTACTCTGTGCCATACCGTGTTTTTCCAAGTTTCATGGCATGTAAAGTTTTGTGAGTATTGATCATGTATCATGAAAACTGAAATGTAATGAATATTTTTTACACTGGCTCTACACAAATAAAAAGATTACATGCATGTATAATTTGTAGTTATTTTATTCTCTGCAAAATCCTGTTAATGGCTAAAAAAATAAAATTACAAAATCAGTCAGTCAGCAGAAAAGGTATCTTGCGTTGGTTCATGGGACATATGTGTCCCACTTCCTGTTGTGAAAAAATGGAGAACTTAAAAAATATTTTGGTGGTGAAAATATAATAATGGGATTGAAAAGAAACTGTTATCACCTCGATATTTTAAAAATCTGTAAAAATGAATTTTATCCATGAAAGGGTTAAGCTATAACAAGTTCTAATTATACTCACGGAAATGAACAGTGTTCCACCAAGAGAACCTTGTCCGAAACTCTATCAAACAGACACACCGGTGTTTCCATGCCTGTGAGAAACGTTGATAAAAATTTCATCCTTATGCTACCTTATTTTGAGGTAAAAAAAAGCGATTCCTCCTATGAAGAATGGTGTGCATATATGATGGATACTGGGTGTGAATGACATTCGTAAAAAAAAGCGATTCCTCCTATGAAGAATGGTGTGCATATATGATGGATACTGGGTGTGAATGACATTCGTGTGGAGACTGCAACGCAGATTGGCCGGAGGACTTGCATGTGCAACTTAACGCCTCTTTCGAACTTTGAGAAGGGTCGAGCCATTCGCAAGGAGGACACTGGATTTCGATACCGATTGATCAAACACACAAACTGCTGTAGTGCAGTGGTTGCCGAACGGGGGGAGACGAGATGTAATCAAGACAACAGTCCTTCCAAAAGGACTTCAGCACGAGGATGTCGTAGGTTTAATCGACTGGCTCTGACGATCAGACGGAGGGCAATAGTTGAAGTCCAGGCAATGGTCAGAGGCAGTGTGTCATCACGAACAGATAACTGGAATCTGGGACGAGATCTCAATCTGTCATAAGTCTGTTGTCAAACCATTCCATTCCAGGAATGATTGTTTTTGTGGCACTATTGGACACGACAACGATTGATTTGGTAACTGTTGAAGTGAGACTGAATGCTCAGCAGTATGCGGCATGTCCGGGAAAGTCTGTTGATATATCCTTCAAGACTGAGGCCCAAACAGCATATTCCAGCAGGATAACGCAAAACCCCAGCCACATACGCCTTGACGAAATTACGGATCCGCGACCTTCCTACTCTGTCCCTGATTTATCTGGGATGCGATGAGGAAAAAACTGACTACAAGGCTCCAGCCAGCAACATTTCCACAAAATTTTAATAGACAATCTCGGTGTCGGCCGCCGTGGCCGAGCGGTTCTAGGCGCTTCAGTCCGCAAACGCGCAACTGCTTCGGTCACAGGTTCGAATACTGCCTCGGGCATGGATGTGTGTGATGTCCTTAGGTTAGTTTAAGTAGTTCTAAGTTCTAGGGGACGGCCTCAGCTGTGAAGTCCCATAGTGCTCGGAGCCATATGATTTGAACGAAGTCTGCATTATTTCACCTGTTGGATACATTTAACCAGCCATTGATTGTAGCCTATCCGTGACGTTATTAAGTCTGTGCAGTGAGCAAGCATTAAAGGATCCAAGGAGGAATTTGTAAAGGGAATTAAAGTCCAGCGACAAGAAACAAAAACTCTGAGGTTTAACGGTGTTATGAAAGGAGAACTTAAGACGAACATTAACAGAAGCAAATAAAAGCAAATTCGAGAACAGGATGTAAAGAAAGATTCTGATATGAAGTTTATTTTCTGCCCTGACCGCGTGTATGTACATTGGATTACTACTTTCGGCAGTACGAAGCAACCATCTTCAGACCCTCAGAGTACGGGTTAGTGATTTCAAGACGAGAGCTTAGTCCTATCGAAACATACACGCGGCAAAGGCAATGGAAAACTTCATATCACAAGCTTTCCTCACTTTGATTATTTGACCGCTCTCCAGCCGACAACGTTAGGTAATTATCAAACACAGAAGTCTGGTTGATAAGCCAAAAATACGGGTAAAGAGGTGTAATCTTTCGATAAGAGTATGGATTACTCTAATCTGTGTGATGTAGGAAGATGAAGACAACATGGGCCTCTCGAACGACCGTCAGTCCGAATGTGCACTCAACCAATCGATGGATCACGTGATCGACTGCACTGTGCATTGCTTTAATGCGGAACTTGAGGGCAAACATAAACTCACGGCAATGTCATTGACTAGCTTAAAAAAAGGCTCATTGTGTAAAATGTTGTGTTACGTAATGCTGAATGTGTCTCATTTTATTGTGTAATCTCTTTTTTAATATTCGCCTTGTAAATACCGTACGAGTAAACAAAATAAACAATAAATAAAAGGAAAACAAGGATAATGGAATGCAGTCGAATTAGATCAGGCGATGCTGAGGGAATTCGAGACGTGGTAGATGGGTACTGCTATTTTGGCAGAAAAATAACTATGGCTGAAGTGGGGAAAGCGTAAAATAAGATCGGCGATAACGGGAAACGAATTTCTGAAGAAGAGGAAATTGTCAACATCTAAATTAAAGTGTTATGAAGTCTTTCGTGAAAATATTAGTCTGGAGTGTAGCCTTGTGGGCGAGTGCAACGTGGACGGCAAGCAGTTCAGACATGAAGAGAACAGAAGCTTTTGCAAAGTACTCTTATAGGAGAATGCTGAAAATTAGATGGGAGGATCACGTAAACAATGAGGAGGTAAAAAATCGAACTAGGAGAAAAGACGTTTATGGTATAGCTTGGATAAAAGAAAGGCATCAGTTGATAGGGCACACACTGAGACGAATAGGTTATGGAGGGATGAAAATTGTGGAGTGAAACCCAGGCAGAAATACTATTAGAAGGTTCAAATAACCGCAGTAGCTATTCAGAGACGAAGAGAATTGCACGAGATAGACAAACGTGGAAAGTTCTATCGAAACAGCCTTCGTACTGAAAACAACGACAACAACAGTCTACAAATACATCCATACTCCGCAAGCCACCTGACGGTGTGTGGCGCAGGGTGCCCTGAGTACCTCTATCGGTTCTCCCTTCTATTCCAGTCTCGTATTGTACGTGGAAAGAAAGATTGTCGGTATGCTTCTGTGTGGCCTCTAATCTCTCTGATTTTATCCTCATGGTCTCTTCGCGAGACATACGTAGGAGGGAGCAATATACTGCTTGACTCTTCGGTGAAGGTATGTTCTCGAAACTTTAACAAAAGCCCGTACCGAGCTACTGAGCGTCTCTCCTGCAGAGTCTTCCACTGGAGTTTATCTATCATCTCCGTAACGCTTTCGCGATTACTAAATGATCCTGTAACGAAGCGCGCCGCTCTCCGTTGGATCTTCTCTATCTCTTCTATCAACCCCATCTGGTGCAGATCTCAGACTGCTGAGCAGTATTCAAGCAGTGGGCGAACAAGCGTACTGTAACCTACTTCCTTTGTTGTCGGATTGAATTTCCTTAGGATTCTTCCAATGAATCTCAGTCTGGCATCTGCTTTACCGACGATCAACTTTATATGATCATTCCATTTTAAATCACTCCTAATGCCTACTCCCAGATAATTTATGGAATTAACTGCTTCCAGTTGCTGACCTGCTATTTTGTAGCTAAATGATAAGGGACCTATCTTTCTATGTATTCGCATCACATTACACTTGTCTACATTGAGATTCAATTGCCATTCCGTGCACCATGCGTCAATTCGCTGCAGATCCTCCTGCATTTCAGTACAATTTTCCATTGTTGCAACCTCTCGATACACCACAGCATCATCTGCAAAAAGCCTCAGTGAACTTCCGATGTCATCCACCAGGTCATTTATGTATATTGTGAATAGCAACGGTCCTATGACACTCCCCTGCGGCACACTCGAAATCTCTCTTACTTCGGAAGACTTCTCTCCATTGAGAATGACATGCTGCGTTCTGTTATCTAGGAACTCCTGAATGCAATCACACAATTGATCTGATAGTCCGTATGCTCTTACTTTGTTCATTAAACGACTGTGTGGAACTGTGTCAAACGCCTTGCGGAAGTCAAGAAACACGGCATCTACCTGTGAACCCGTGTCTAAGGCCCTCTGAGTCTCGTGGAGGAATAGCGCGAGCTGGGTTTCACACGACCGTCTTTTTCGAAACCCATGCTGATTCCTACAGAGTAGATTTCTAGTCTCCAGAAAAGACATTATACTCGAACATAATACGTGTTCCAAAATTCTACAACTGATCGACGTGAGAGATATAGGTCTATAGTTCTTCACATCTGTTCGACGTCCCTTCTTGAAAACGGGGATGACCTGTGCCCTTTTCCAATCCTTTGGAACCCTTCGCTCTTCTAGAGACCTACGGTACACCGCTGCAAGAAGGTGATTTGGCGATGATTCCGGTTCAACAACACAAACCTCAATCTGTTGTAGCTGTACGGAACATGTTTTATGTTCAAGAATTAAGACGTCTTTGAAGAACGGTGGTCTCTTCTACAAAAGCCAACATGCATTCGAGTGACAGAGATCTTGTGAAAGTCAGCTCGCTGTTCCATGAGATACATAGCGCTGTATACAACAGTACTCAGGTTTGTGGGGTGTTCCTTGATGTCACGAAGGCATTGAATACTGTCAGGCATTGTCGTTTAGTGAAAAAACATATGAGCTTATCGAGTATCGGACCGGATTTGTGACTGGATTCAAGACTTCCTTGCAGACACAACTGAACAAGTCGCCCTTAATGAGACAAAAACGGCAGATGCAAAAGTAATTTCCGGAGTACCCCAATGAAGTGTTTACAATGTGTACAAATGATCTAATCGCGAAAGCTCTTTCAGATTGTTCGCAGATGATGCGGTTGTCTGTAAGAAAGTAGCAACGCCAGAAGACAGTATCGATCTGCTTCATGATTGGTGCGGGCTCTGGCAGTTGATACTGGACGTAAACAAATGTAAAATACTGCTCATACGCTACTGCGCAACTACACTATTGATGAGAAATTTCTTGCAAACATTATCTACCGTAAAACACCTAGGAATGACTATCCAGAACGACCCTAAGAGGAATGACCACATAAAACAAGTGGTACGAGAAGCAGGTGCCAGACTGATATTCATAGGGACATCTTGAGGAAATGTAACTTATCCACGAAGGAAGTGGCTTACAAGGCGCTTGTTCGATCGTTTCTTGAGTATAGTTTGTTAATCTGGGATCCCTACCAGATAGGACTGACAGAAGAGATAGAGAAGATCCAACGAAGAGCGCCGCGTTGCGCCATGGGACCGCTTAGTCGGCGCGAGAGCGTCACAGAGATGTTCAACAAAGTGCAGTGGCAGACGCTGCGAGAGAGGCGTTCTGTTTCATCGAGAGTCTCACAACTGAAATTTCGAGAGAGCACTTTAAGGGAAGAGTCTCACGGCTTCCTCCCACATACATCTCGCGAAAAAAAAATTCAAGAAACTAGAGCTAGAGCCAAAAGTGCCCTCCTCTACACACCGCGGGGTAGGTTGCGGAATATGATGGAGATTTAGGGGTCATGACAGTAAGAGAGGTTAGGGCGCATACAACGGCAAATAGACCGTCATCTTTTTTCTCTTGCTCAGTTCGAGAATGGGACAGCGGTACACTCCAGCGTGCACTGTGCAGTGGCTTGAGAGACATACTATTAGATGTGGAAAGGGACCGTACCCTTCTGATAGGAAACATTTGCCTAAAGCGCCTTATAAAAACTGTCTACACAGCCGTATGGCCCGATGTCGTCCCGCCTCTAAAACTGATTCAAATGACTCTGAGCACTATGGGACTTAACATCTGAGGTCATCAGTCCCCTAGAACTTAGAACTACTTAAACCTAACTAACCTAAGGACATCACACACATTTATGCCCGAGGCAGGATTCGAACCTGCGACCGCAGCGGTCGCGCGGTTCCAGACTGAAGCGCCTAGAACGGCTCGGTCACAGCGGCCGGCTGGCTGGACCATTAAGGCGTTTAATTTATTGGTAAAACGTTTTTGCTCATCGGCGTAGCCGTGAAAAATGGTTGAAATGGCTCTGAGCACTACGGGACTTAACATAATTGTTGATCTATTAACTCAGTATTTTTACTACAGAGGGTAGCTAACCCTCAGACCGAACACGCTGAGCTACCGTGCCGGCGCACCGCTCGGCCACACCGGCTGATACGTGGTCGAGTCCAGTTACGGCACGTAACTTAGTTGCATGTGAGGACCATAGGTTCGTTCGAGTAAAGCTATCACATCCGATTGTACCAGTTTTCAATCCGTCTGTACTGCGCATGCGCGGCTTCATGATAGTTTGGACCGTCAGAACGCTGTCAGAACCCTGTCGGTTTACCGATCGCATATTTGAGAGATGTATTGACCACCTGTAGCGCTAGTTGGTACCTCCACTCTCTTCGCGTTGCGCAAATGTTTCTGATTTGAATAATGAAACACTGCATCGTGTGCGTACTTTTTTTCATGCTTAGCATTACGAGTTTCGAGAATTTATCCTCACTGCCAGGTGAAAATATTTACGTAAGTGTTGTGTGTGCCTCTTTTCCAATGCAATGTGTCGTCTTTTTGAGGTTAAGGTAGATACAGTGCTTACTACATGATGCAGAAAAAAATACACCGTGGTGTGATTGTGTCTTATTTTCTGCATAACGGAGAAGGCGCAGTATCTTATAACCACAAAAAGACGGCTACAGTGCAAGACACGCAGCACTATCCAGGAACACTTATGTAAAAATTTGAAAATGGTCATGACAAATTCTAGAAATGCGTCGTACGAAGCATGAAGAAGTACGTAAGTGGTGCAGTGTTTCGTTACCGTATTTAAAAAATGCATCACAGTTGCAGGCTTTCCAAGAAGATCGATTATGATGAATGAAATTGAGTCAAATGTTGCTGCTTCTCACTTGTGGTCGACAGTTCTTGGACTACTAGTGATCCAAAATGTTAGCTGTAGACGTTCGTAATTATTCCTGACACCACTTTACTCATCAACAACCTCTCTTCTTTTATATATTTTGATTGTATACATACGATGAAAAAAATTGATCAGTTTGTCTCATTGATTCTGGTAATACAGATTTTGCTGGTGATTGACAATACATTGCAAATGATTAGTACCAGTGTTAACAAACAACAAGATAGTAAATGCCAAAACATTACAAATGTCAGAAAATAGCCGGCCGGAGTGGCCGAGCGGTTCTAGGCGCTACAGTCTGCGACCGCTACGGTCGCAGGTTCGAATCCTGCCTCTGGCATGGATGTGTATGATGTCCTTAGGTTAGTTAGGTTTAAGTAGTTCTAAGTTCTAGGGGAAGTTAAGTCCCACAGTGCTCAGAGCCATTTGAACGATTTTTTTGTCAGAAAATATCTAATTTGAAGAAAAATTGTCGTTGGTAGGGATTGGCCTCCATGTGTCCTCTGGTTAATAACCTGGTATGCAGCTTCTCTAATATATGTGTAACAGCGTAGCATGTTCAATTCTCTAAATTGAGCCAGCATAATGTGCCATTATCGTTTCTAGAGATGAGTATAGTATGTGACCCACAATTATCGGCTCTTTTGATTGAATCCGTGTGTGGATAAGAAAAAATTATTCATTTTGAAAGTGACTTCATAGAACAGTGAGTTCCTTTCACTTTTGATGCAACACATTTCCACAGAAAAACCCCTTAAGGGAATAAATTTACATTAGGATGTATTAAATTGTCACAAGTTTGAGATATACATGTCCTGTAAGGTGGGTAGGACGTCAAACGGGCCGACTTGGAGCAGGAGAGGCACCACAGGACATGTTATTTTCTACTGTCTATACTTTTACAAATAAATTCATAAAATTTTGTCAGCATGACCAGGAAAATTTCAGGATTCACACTCATAGCCGTGGAAGTGCAAAAACATAGCAAAAAAAATTTTTTTGGCTATGAAATTTCATCATTTTTTCACTTACTGTTACCTGCATTTGTTGCTATAGGTACATTTTTCTTCACAAGTAAGAGAGATTCTTTGATGAATTTTGCACAGCATACAAACCATACTTACAGGTGTATGAAACTCTGGAATTTTCCAAATCTATTAAAAACTGTGGTAAAAATTGAGATAATTAACTACAAAATTTGATTTTTTTCTAAACAAACTTTAAAACGTAACAGCTCATTCTTTTTTTCATAAATTAAGTAGATTCTAGAGTTTCAGACACCTGTAAGTATGGTATGTATGCTATGCAAAATTCATCGAACAGTCTCTTACTTAAGAAGAAAAGTGTACCTATAGCAACAAATGCAGCCAATAATAAACGAAAAAAATGATGAAATTTCACATGTAAAAATATTATTTTGTTATGTTTTTGAACACCCCCTGCTATGATTGTGAATCCTGAATCATTCCTGGTCATGCTGACAAAGTTTTATGAATTTACTTGTAAAAGTAGAGACAGTGAAAATTAAATTATCATGTGGTGCCTCTCCCGCTCCAAGTCGGCCCGTTTGACGTCCTACCCACCTTAAAAGGTTAGCAGGAATGTAGGTCGTATCTTCAACGAGAATGCTACGAGACTGAACACAAAAAGCTCTGCACATGCGAGCGGTGATCTCTTTGAGGCCGGCTTACTAAAGGCTTTGCAGCCAGTCAGAAGAATTTCCTCTGATCAGTCGAAACTGGCTGCAACCGTCCATTGGCCGCAACTAGAACAGCTTTCAGCCAGTCACAAACGACGGGAACTGGGCGAATGAATGCGTCGAACCCATACGAGTGGCTGCAACGGTTGCAGCTGTATCTCGAATGAATCTATTGGTACAGAAATGTAGCTGGCCTGCTATAGAGGCGAGCGCTCGTACACCGGGAGATGGAGCCGGGTGGGCGCTGAGGCAGAGGGGAAGTGGGGGAGAGAAAGCACGCCAGGCCTGTGGTATGGGCCGTCCCAAGGACAGCGGGATGTCTCCGCGGCCACCGTGGCAGGGCGGGGTCACGCCGCCGAAACCCGAGGCGGCGGCGGCGGCGTGCGTGGCTGTCCCACGAGCGCGACGCCCTGGGGCGGTTCCGTTACAGGCGGACACAACAAGTGCAGGCCACGTGCAGGAGGAGGAAGGGACCGGAAAACCAGACACCGCTGACCGCGCGAGGTGTCCGGCGCTGAGTGGGCATCTACCTGCCGGCGGACACGGCGAGAAACAACACGTGAGGCTGGCCTTCCTCTTACACAGACAGGTCGGGTACCGGAGTGCAGGTAGCAGAACAGGCTGCCGTCCCTGGACAGCCGGATACACCGATACCACCGTTCGATCGCCGCAGGGACTCCCGTATAGAGGACAGAGAAATAGGCTTCTCTGGCAATGAAATCCAAAAAGTTCAAACCAATAAATTCTTCGACTTCAAAAAGGGCTACGACTCAATTGATACAGTAACGCCCTTCAAGACACTGGAAAAAATTAAAGGGGACAACAAAACTAAAAAGTCAATACAGGAAACATTGTTGTTGTTGTTGTTGTTGTTGTTGTTGTGGTCTTCAGTCCTGAGACTGGTATGATACAGCTCTCCATGCTACTCTGTTCTGTGCAAGCTTCTTCATCTCCCAGTACCTACTGCAGCCTACATCCTTCTGAATCTGCTTAGTTTATTCATCTCTTGGTCTCCCTCTACGATTTTTACCCTCCACGCTGGCCTCCAATACTAAATTGGTGATCCCTCGATGTTTCAGAACATGTCCTGCCAACCGATCCCTTCTTATAGTCAAGTTGTGCCACAAACACCTCCTCTCCCCAATTTGATTCAATACGTCCTCATTAGTTATGTGATCTACCCATCTAATCTTCAGCATTCTTCTGTAGCACCACATTTCGAAAGCTACTATTCTCTTCTTGTCTAAGCATTTGTCGTCCACGTTTCACTTCCATATATGGCTACATTCCATACAAATATTTTCAGAACTTCCTTAAATCTGTACTCGATGTTAACAAATTTCTCTTCTTCAGAAACGCTTTCCTTGCCATTGCCAGTCTACATTTTATATACTCTCTACTTCGACCATCATCAGTTATTTTGCAGGAAACATTGACAAAATCTTAAACTTGGCTGCGAATCAACAACTGTGTAAATCTGAAGAGGTTCAAGAAAATCAGCCCAGCAATTGCAAAACAAAGGTTTTTTTGTCCTTGACCTAGCTTTAGATATTTCTAAAAACATCTTCTTCAGAAGGGCTGGGCCTTGTTACACCACATGATGATATATTAGAATAGCTGAAGCCGAGCTACTCTTGTCAGGTATAAAATTGACAAAAACAGCTTACGACAGCAGCCAGATTACATTTAGCGTAGGTTCTGGAGAGTGAAATGAAAACAGTCCACGAATGGATTAGTTCTATAGAGACCGCAACGGCCGAAGAATAAGATGAATATGATAATGAAGTCAATGAACCACGTTTTAGGAAAAGCAAGTTGTTTACCGTTTGTTAACAAGTGTCTGTCGGGTCGGCGCACCCGCCCACGCCCCACGTGCTCAGCTCACCTCGGCGGCTGCATGAGCGGCGACTCCCACGTGGGTACTGTGCGCTGCGGTCAAGGCCTCGACAGCGGGTCCCACGTGGCGTACCGGCTGGCCGCCCACCCACCCCTCCAGCCGCGTACACCGGCGCTCCGCTCAACGCAGTGCACTCTCGCACACTTACAAGCCGTCGTTCCCTCCTCACCTGGAGCAGTCGGCCCCTAATGGGTGAGTCTGAGCCACGTCTCAGACAAGGCGTGGCGACTAGCGTTGAAACAACCGGTTTTCGGTTATATGGTTTCTTTCCGCGACAGTTTAACCTGACCGTTAAAACCACTCACAAATAACCGGTTTCCAATTTTCTATTATTGTTATTCCCAGTAATAAACGTAGAAATCGAAGAAAGATTGAAAAATTTCGGCTCTTTCAGTTTCAAGATACGTTGAATCAAAATATTGAACTACACTACTGGCCATTAAAAGTGCTACACCAAGAAGAAATGCAGATGATAAACGTGTATTCATTGGACAAATATATTAGACTAGAACTTACATGTGGTCACGTTTTCACGCAATTTGCGTGCATAGATCCTGAGAAATCAGTATCCAGAACAACCACCTCTGGCCGTAATAACAGCCTTGATACGTCTGCGCATTGAGTCAAACAGAGCTTGGATGGCGTGCACTGGTACAGCTCCTCATGCAGCTTCAACACGATACCACAGTTCGTCAAGAGTAGTTACTGGCGTATTGTGACGAGCCACTTGCTCGGCCACCATTGACAAGTCGTTTTCAATTGGTGAGAGATCTGGAAAATGTACCGGCCAAGGCAGCAGTCGAACATTTTCTGTATTCAGCAAGGCCCGTATAGGACCTGCTGAAATGTAGGGTTTCGCAGGGATCGAATGAAGGGTAGCGCCACGGGTCGAAAACACATCTGAAATGTAACGTCTACTGTTCAAAGTGCCGTCAATGCGAACAAGAGGTGACCGAGACGTGTAACCAATGTCGCCCCATACCATCACGCCGCGTAATACGCCAGTATAGCGATGGCGAATACACGCTTATAATGTGCGTTCACCGTGATGTCGCCAATCACGGATGCGACCATCATGATGCTGTAAACAGAACCTGGATTCATCCGAAAAAAATGACGTTTTGCCATTCATGCACCCAGGTTCGTCGTTGAGTACACCATCGCAGGCGCTCCTGTCTGTGATACAGTGTCAAGGGTAACCGCAGCCATGGTCTCCGAACTGATAGTTGCTGCTGCAAACATCGTCGAACTGTTCGTGCAGATGGTTGTTGTCTTGCAAACGTCCCCATCTGTTGACTCGGGGATCGAGACGTGACTGCACGATCCGTTACAGCCATGCCAATAAGATGCCTGTCATCTCGGCTCCTAGTGATACGAGGCCATTGGGATCCAGCACAGCCTTCCGTATTACGCTTCTGCATCTACCGATCCATATTCTGCTAACAGTCATTGCATCTCGACCGACGAGAGCAGCAATGTCGCGATACGATAAACCGCATTCGCGATAGGCTACAATCCGACCTTTACCGAAGTCGGAAACGTGATGGTACGCATTTCTCCTCCTTACACGAGGCATCACAACAACGTTTTACCAGGCAACGCCGGTCAACTGCTGTTTGTGTATAAGAAATCGGTTGGAAACTTTCCTAACGTCAGCTCATAGTAGGTGTCGCCACCGACACCTATCTTATGTGAATGCTCTGAAAAGCTAATCATTTGCATATCACAGCTTCTTCTTCCGGGCCGTTCGCGTCTGTAGAACGTCATCTTTGTGATGTCGCGATTGTAAATACCAGTAGTGTAGATAGGTAGATAAAAGAAATCTTAGTTCGTCCACCGTCTTCTCCTATTCTCGCAAAGTGACGAGTGGTTGAATACTATAAAAAATTCCAGTATTTTCCTGTTGGTTCTAATTTTTTTTAACACTGCGCAGTATCATGTTGTAGCCGGGGATCTTAGTACTACACTCCTGGAAATGGAAAAAAGAACACATTGACACCGGTGTGTCAGACCCACCATACTTGCTCCGGACACTGCGAGAGGGCTGTACAAGCAATGATCACACGCACGGCACAGCGGACACACCAGGAACCGCGGTGTTGGCCGTCGAATGTCGCTAGCTGCGCAGCATTTGTGCACCGCCGCCGTCAGTGTCAGCCAGTTTGCCGTGGCATACGGAGCTCCATCGCAGTCTTTAACACTGGTAGCATGCCGCGACAGCGTGGACGTGAACCGTATGTGCAATTGACGGACTTTCAGCGAGGGCGTATAGTGGGCATGCGGGAGGCCGGGTGGACGTACCGCCGAATTGCTCAACACGTGGGGCGTGAGGTCTCCACAGTACATCGATGTTGTCGCCAGTGGTCGGCGGAAGGTGCACGTGCCCGTCGACCTGGGACCGGACCGCAGCGACGCACGGATGCACGCCAAGACCGTAGGATCCTACGCAGTGCCGTAGGGGACCGCACCGCCACTTCCCAGCAAATTAGGGACACTGTTGCTCCTGGGGTATCGGCGAGGACCATTCACAACCGTCTCCATGAAGCTGGGCTACGGTCCCGCACACCGTTAGGCCGTCTTCCGCTCACGCCCCAACATCGTGCAGCCCGCCTCCAGTGGTGTCGCGACAGGCGTGAATGGAGGGACGAATGGAGACGTGTCGTCTTCAGCGATGATAGTCGCTTCTGTCTTGGTGCCAATGATGGTCGTATGCGTGTTTGGCGAAGTGCAGGTGAGCGCCACAATCAGGACTGCATACGACCGAGGCACACAGGGCCAACACCCGGCATCATGGTGTGGGGAGCGATCTCCTACACTGGCCGTACACCTCTGGTGATCGTCGAGGGGACACTGAATAGTGCACGGTACATCCAAACCGTCATCGAACCCATAGTTCTACCATTCCTAGACCGGCAAGGGAACTTGCTGTTCCAACAGGACAATGCACGTCCGCATGTATCCCGTGCCACCCAACGTGCTCTAGAAGGTGTAAGTCAACTACCCTGGCCAGCAAGATCTCCGGATCTGTCCCCCATTGAGCATGTTTGGGACTGGATGAAGCGTCGTCTCACGCGGTCTGCACGTCCAGCACGAACGCTGGTCCAACTGAGGCGCCAGGTGGAAATGGCATGGCAAGCCGTTCCACAGGACTACATCCAGCATCTCTACGATCGTCTCCATGGGAGAATAGCAGCCTGCATTGCTGCGAAAGGTGGATATACACTGTACTAGTGCCGACATTGTGCATGCTCTGTTGCCTGTGTCTATGTGTCTGTGGTTCTTTCAGTGTGATCATGTGATGTATCTGACCCCAGGAATGTGTCAATAAAGTTTCCCCTTCCTGTGACAATGAATTCACGGTGTTCTTATTTCAATTTCCAGGAGTGTATATGGGCATTATGACTAGTCAGTGCTAAAGAGTGAGGACTGGGGTTGAAGAACTCTCTTTCTCGTGTTAATTTGTCCGTTTTCAAGGACTACAGACTGATAAAGCCATGCTATATAGAGATCGGCAGCAGGTGAGCTAGTTTTTATTCTTATTGTGTACCGTGAATGAATTGTTAAGTTTTTAAATTTCTTACTGTCACAATAATTTCGTTCCTCTTTCATTATTTCATAGAGATTTCTGACAAATATTCAGTGTTTTAAAGCAAATGATGCACTTACTTCGTTGCTAACTCACTTCGTAGAAATATTTCCAGATTAGGGTTGGTGCCATTCTGCAACACCATGGATGGCCGGCGGAGACAGCGAGAAACTATCCTACACACCAGGTGGGAACAAGTCTTGCATGCGTATCTTAAGCCACCACACACGGCCATTGCGACGTTATTGTCTTAGCAATGCTGTATCGATTCTTCTGCCATGTATTTGTTGCTCTTTTCTGTCAGCATTGTTACAAAATAGCACTGATTACTTTTCTCATTTTCCAAAATAATGCAATATTTCAAACTAATATCAATTTTTCAAATAAAAATTACTGCTTTTTTAAAAGGATTTATTTAAAACTAAAAATTTAATCACTGTTGCTATAACTGTTAATTCAGTCTTTTAACCCAGTTATTACTAAAAAAAACTCTTATACCCCCACGATTTTATCCTCTCACTTTCGATTGGTTCAACTTTATTTCGTTCAATGTATTCTTGTTGCAGCTTCTGTAACAACTCCTGCTTCTCGCTGTGGCACAGAGATCCTACAATATTCTCATTAGATGTGTGTGTTTCTCGTATTTCATAGACTTTCATTCCAGCCTCTTCCAAGATACTGTACTTCCCACTGTGAGAAAAAAAGGAAAGGAAGAAACATGTCTCGCTTAGCACCATTTGCAAATAGGGGCTGAAACTATACAATGAAATAGGTAGGTGTGGGTAAAGCCTCGTATGAGGTTGAAACCCTCACCGCGTTTTTGAATTCACTGTCATCGATTCTACAGTTGACAGTCAGTAGCAGGTTTGTCTTAATGTACTCATTGTTCCATGGAAGTTTGTCCTGACACATCGCTCCAGAGGCGAGAAAATAATGCAAGTCCTTTTTTTACAACGAATTCCCCGACATTTTACTTAAATATTGTATAATGAACCCGTGAAGAATATCAGCAGTTATTACGCCGGGAAAGTCTACGAAATCACATTGTATAATGAAGCTTGTAAAAAGAACAATCAACGAATTATTCGTTGACACCACTGCATTTAAGCTTCAATTTCGCAATAATTGTTCCATTCGGTCCCTAAAATGTACAATGACGCTTTTGTCAGAAAATGGCGGAATGGGGAAAGGTCACGCAGATTTTTTGGAGTAAATCCCCGCAGTTCCAAAAATGTAACAACTATTCATCGATGATAGCCTTCGCAAAAGATGACACTGAACACACCCTGTATGAAATAATCGTACCTGAAGATATAACTTCGCTGTCTGAAATGAAGATTTAGAGGATACGTTCTGGCAATGTATTACAATCCTTGCTTCTAACCACGACATCCAATCAAAAGCGAATGGGAGAAATATGTATGGAAAAAGAAAAGTTATCAACTGAGTAGGAAAGTCGCTCCTAAGGAATAAAAGAGCGTGCTACAGAAACAAAACGACGTAAATTATATTTCATTACATCAATGCCTAGAAAGGAAGTCAACATATCAAACAACCAGTTAATTATATTCAAAGTCAGATTCAAGACTTCTTACAGCATGACGGTAGCTCAGATACAGATATGGACTCACTATGCGGGGAAGTGAAGAAGAAGAAGAAGAAGAAGAAGAAGAAGAAGAAGAGGAAGAAGAAGAAGAAGAAGAGGAAGAAGAAGAAGAAGAAGAAAAAGAGCCTCGAATTTAAAGGAAAAATAGAGGGCCTAACAAAGTAAACTGTTTACTAGGCACCTTGACAGCTTAGCCTTATTAATTGAACCCTTTCTGGGTATCCTAATAATTCTCCTTTCCTGGAGACGAACGTATTATTTTTATGCAGATATTTGTAAGTATTATGTTCAACCTTACGAGACAAATGGTTCCAATGTCTCTGAGTACTATGGGACTTAAATTTAGAGGTCATCAATCCCCTAGAACTTAGAACTACTTAAACCTAGCTAACCTACGGACATCACACATATCCATGCCCGAGGCAGGATTCGAACCTGCTACCGTAGCGGTCGCGCGGTTCCAGACTGTAGCGCTAGAACCGCTCGGAAACCTTGGCCGGCTTTACGAGACATTTCAGGTCAATATTGTACTATGTAATTTCGCTGCAGTAGAAAAGCTTTACAAGGGGTTGTTTCAAGAGTTCTTATTACGCAGTCATCCATTTTATCCATATTTATAAGTGGGGCAAAGGTCCACACTGCGGGACTATACTACATTTTGTGGGGTAAAACGCCGTAATTGTTGTTTTAGCTAAATTGAAAATTCCTCTGTAATGTATGAGTAGACAGAGCTGGAATTTGGACAGGTTATCGGTAACAAACCAATCTACGACCAGTTTGAAATCAGGGGAAATCTACCTGTCATTGACCATAACATTAGGAAAACTGAAGATTGTGAGGCTTTACCCCCACCTACCTCACTGACCATTTTCCTGGAATTTGTAAATTTGAGATATCTTATGACTCAGTTCCTAAATCTCTGCACTAACAGTTCTTGAGAAAAACTGATGTATTGAGTACTAGTATACGACTATATATACATGTGGTGAACCGAACACCAACAAATTTATAGAGGTGGTATTAAGAAGGAAAACAAAAAAAAGTCTAGTTAATGTGGGATCTATATAAAAAAGAGATGTACTGATAACACAATTGCCGACCGGGGTGGCCGAGAGGTTCTAGGCGCTACAGTCTGGAACCACGCAACTGCTACGGTCGCAGGTTCGAATCCTGTCTCGGGCATGGCTGTGAGTGTGATGTCCTTAGGTAAGTTAGGTTTAAGTAGTTCTAAATTCTAGGGGACTGATGATCACAGAAGATAAGTCCCATAGTGCTCAGAGCCATTTTTTGTAACTAAATTGTTTTGTTGATTTAATGTGTTGCCAGACCCTTGCAGGCTGTGTGTAAAAATCTCAGTTTCTTCTAACGTTGTCAGGGGGTGTCCCTGACGTTAACTGTGCAGTACTTATATCAACACCATCGGTGTTTTATTATTGTGAATTGGAGCAGGACGTTGAAAGCGTATTTCAAACGTCTTGCCTCTTTCAGCCACATTAAACTTTTGGCAGTTTCCACACTTCAGATTATATACACTTGCTGCCGTGAATTTCGAGGCTTTTTAGCTCACATGCTTCCTCAGCGTGAAGCGCTTTACTTCATTAGTCTCAAACCCTTTCCGCAAATTGGCGTTACGAAATTGCCTAGCAATAATTTAGAACTCACGGGCATGAACATGATTTTCTTGTCTTCCTGTTCACTATTAGCATACTGCCACTGATTTTATGTTGTTGCTGTTAATTTTCTGTAGCAACTTAGTTACAGCTGAGGCCGGATAACCATTGCTTACAGTTTTTGTTTTATAATGGCCATTTGTTTGTTCCTCTCATGCTCGCTTGATGTTACTTTTAATAACCTATTAATCATAAATCGAAAGTATGCCATCTTGGTTGTTTCAAGGCGCCGGAATTTTAAATCGATAACAATGTCTGCACAGGTCGGTTTTCTGTACATGCTAAAACTTTGTTTCCCTGCCTGTCTTGTAACCATAATATCGAGATAATAGATGGGGCTTTTATTTTCGTGCTCAGCTCAAAACAAACTTTTGAGAGAACAGCACTCTACGATAAGTTCTTAATATAGCTTTCATCTGATTCAAGTATCGACATATGGCATCATCAACATAGCGGTGATAGAAGAGAACTTTGCTGGATAGCGTAGGATCGTTCCAAATGATGCTCTTGGTCTCCCTCTACGATTTTTACTCTCCAAGCTGCCCTCCAATATTAAATTGGTGATCCCTTGATGCCTCAGAACATGTCTTACCAACCATCCCTTCTTCTAGTCAAGTTGGGCCACAAACTTCTCTTCTCCCCAATTCTTTTCAATACTTCTTCATTAGTTATGTGATCTACCCACCTTAAATGAAGGAAAATCTCGGCAATAACGCCAGCTAGGGACTTTCCCATTTCCCCTGCCCTTCAGGTTGGCTGTATATCTAACGGTTAAACGTGTAGCTACAGGATCACGTCATTTCTAGGCACTCCAGTAATACAACTGTTTCGCCTGTAGCCAAGTTTTCGTGCTTTATAAGATTATTCTTAATTATTTTTCCCATCTCGCGGACTGGGGCGCTACTGTGTGAATTCATGACATCTATAGATGCAAACATGGAATTATGTGGTATGACTATATCCTAAACTTTCTCCGCAAACTTGTATGAACGACTATTCGGAAAGTAAGGAACGACAGGTCGAGAAATGGAAACCACAGTGAAAATCAAAACTGTTCTATTACAAACAGTTAGTTACAACTTCCAGCTACTTACCTCGATAGTCGCCGATCCGAACTAGACGTTTGTCGTAGCGTTTACCAACTTTCCAGTTCCAGCGTTATAGAAGGCAGCCACCAGTGCTTTCCGCCAATTCTCCACGCTGGCCTACAGCTCGTTGTCTGTGCCAAAATGTTGTCTTCTTGCCAGGGGTTCATGTGAGCAGAGATGAAGCTCAGAAGGAGACAATTACGGGCTGTATTGTGGGTAATCAAACATTTCTAATTGAAAACAATGCAGGATCATCTTCATTGCCCCTGCAGAATGCGGCTGAGAATTGTCTTGAAGAAGAAAACGCATGATAGTTATGTAATGTACGCTGCATAGCTTCAGGCGGAATTTCTCACTTGGCCCTCGTACTTGGCGGGGGCACTATTGTTCTAGGTATCTTTGTGTGTTCCTTTGTGCTCAGAACTAAAAAGAACAATGCCACACGATCGAGGGGCTTACTAGAGACACTGCCCAATACACCTGTGCATAGCTTCATCGGATTTTCACTGTGGTTTCCATTTCGTGACCTATCGTTTCTTACTTTCCGAATAACCCTCGTATTATGTAACTATACTCATCAAATTTGTATAACTTTTTTAACTTTTGCTCTAACATTTTTTATCGGGGCATCAGAATACTGCCTCGAGTTGGATATATTAACAATGAATTTTTATGAACTTTGGAAGCCTCTTCCAATCGTTCCCTTCGACACAGCGCATGTATGATCAACAGCCCCACTCTTCCAGAAGAGGTAAGGGCAGCGCACGGGCTCACACACCGTCCTAGCAGCAGGACACCTTGCAGACTGGCTTCCGTACATACCGAAAAACTGCACACTGTACAACACCACCGAGCAGAAGCAAATAAAATTAACCATAACTGTCACAGTTCTCTCCCTGTAACTTTAGTTGCTGCACATGGTTTCACTTTTATAATTCGTTGTCCGCAGCTCGTGGTCGTGCGGTAGCGTTCTCGCATCCTGTGCCCGGGTTCCCGGGTTCGTTTCCTGGCGTGGTCAGGGATTTTCCATGCCTCGTGATGACTGGGTGTTGAGTGATGTCCATAGGTTAGTTAGGTTTAAGTAGTTCTAGGGGACTGATGACCATAGATGTTAAGTTCCATAGTGCTCAGAGCCATATAATTTGTTGTTTATACTTTCAATCGTTTAATTGTTTTAAGATTTTAATATTTAACTATATCATTTCAGTCCTAGTTGATGTTGTTGTCGTTGTTGTTGTGGTCTTCAGTCCTGAGACTGGTTTGATGCCGCTCTCCATGCTAATCTATCCTGTGCAAGCTCCTTCATCTCCCAGTACCTACTACAACCTACATCCTTCTGAATCTGCTTAGTGTATTCACCTCTTGGTCTCCCTCTACGATTTTTCCCTCCGTGCTGCCCTCCAATGCTATATTTGAGATCCCTTGATGCCTCAGGACATGTCCTCCCAACCGATCCCTTCTTCTAGTCAAGTTGTGCCACAAAGTCCTCTTCTCCCCAATCCTATTCAATACCTCCTCATTAGTTACGTGATCTACCCATCTAATCTTCAACATTCTTCTGTAGCACCACATTTCGAAAGCTTCTATTCTCTTCTTGTCCAAACTATTCATTGTCTATGTTTCACTTCCATACATAGCTACACTCCATACAAATACTTTCAGAAACGACTTCCTGACACTTAAATCTATACTCGATGTTAACAAATTTCTCTTCTTCAGAAACGCTTTCCCAGCCATTGCCAGTCTACATTTTATATCCTCTCTACTTCGACTATCATCAGTTATTTTACTCCCCAAATAGCAAAACTCCTTTACTACTTTAAGTGTCTGATTTCCTCATCTAATTCCCTCAGCATCACCCGATTTAATTTGACTACAATCCATTATCCTCGTTTTGCTTTTGTTAATGTTCATCTTATATCCTTCTTTCAAGACACTGTCCATTCCTTTCAGCTGCTCTTCCAAGTCCTTTGCTGTCTCTGACAGAATTACAATGTCATCGGCGAACCTCAAAGTTTTTATTTTTTCTCCATGGATTTTAAGACGAAGGTAATGAGAAGTAGTAGAAATGAGAACAGCGAGAAACTTAACATCAGGATTGATGGTCACGAAGTCAATGAAGTTAAGGAATTCTGCTACCTAGGCAGTAAAATAACCAATGACGGACGGAGCAAGGAGGACATCAATAGTAGACTCGCCATGGCAAAAAGGCATTTCCGGCCAAGAGAAGTCTACTAATATCAAATACCGGCCTTAATTTGAGGAAGAAATTTCTGAGGATGTACGTCTGGAGTACGGCATTGTATGGTAGTGAAACATGGACTGTGGGAAAACCGGAACAGAAGAGAATCGAAGCATTTGAGATGTGGTGCTATAGACGAATGTTGAAAATTTGGTGGACTGATAAGGTAAGGAACGAGGAGGTTCTACGCAGAATCGGAGAGGAAAGGAATATGTGGAAAACACTGATAAGGAGAAGGGACAGGAAAAAAACCGAAAAGACGGATAGGAAAATTTTATGGACACTTGACATGGGAAAACGGCATGTTCTTCGCAGGGAAGAATTAAAAAGAAATAAAAGATAGCTACTAATATGCCCATGTGCATGCCATAAACGGACAAGGATGAAGTCGTATCTGTATTGCAACTACAAATAAATGTAAAGCGAATTAAATCCGAAAAGGTCCAGACGGACCAGCTAAACTTCATCCTGTCACCTGAGGATCCATTTCACCGCTCATGGGCTAGTAACCACCTATATGAATATGCCGCGCGGAATTAGCCGAGCGGTCTGGGGCGCTGCAGTTATGGACTGTGCGGCCGGTCCCGGTGGAGGTTCGAGTTCTCTCTCGGGCATGGGTGTGTGTGTGTTTGTCCTTAAAATAATTTAGGTTAAGTAGTGTGTAAGCTTAGTGATAAGCTTAGGGACTGATGACCTTAGCAGTTAAGTCCCATAAGATTTCCCACACCTATGAACGGTTTTTATATCAATACGACTGTTGTCTATGGGATAGATGCCGGCATCTTAATTATAGTGTAAGTCGGGGTAGTGTATTCGAACTTATAAAATAACTGCGTTGGTCTTTTATCTTTGACGCCGGCTGTTGTGACCGAGCGGTTCAAGGCGCTTCAGTCTGGAACCGCTCGACGGTTACGGTCGCAGGTTCGAATCCTGCCTCGGGCATGGATGTGTGTGATGTCCTTAGGTTAGTTAGGTTTAAGTAGTTCTAAGTTCTAGGGGACTGATTACATCCGATGTTAAGTGCCATAGTGCTCAGAGCCATTTTTTGAGAAGTTATTTCAGCCCTCAGCCGTGAATTGATCCTTGTTGTTTTAAAGAGAAAACTGTCCATTGTGTTTTTCGAGGAATAAAGTCGTGTGTTCTTGTGTAACTAACAGTAACTTATCTTGACTCCTGTCCACAATCTGATTCGTTCTGTCCTGCGAATCGCTTTTTTTTTTTAACACCTGTGGACGAAGCTACTCTCTAGTTATGGAATCAAGCAAAGTTAGGCAAGCAAGATGTTTATTCGAAGTGCTGATCCCTGAAGGGACCATTCCTCGCCGTTCTCCGAACGCGACAATTAATTTGCATTGTCTGGGAGAAACGCCCCAACCAAACGCATTCTTGTTGCGCCTCTCCTCCTACAGCCTATTATTACGGTCCGTTCACCACACCCAAACGACGTCATCAGCCCGAACTACGCCCACGCGCGAACGGGTTATTTCTTACGGAGCCCAAATATAGGCGCGGAAAATTTACTGCGCTAGTGGGAAACGCGAGAACTAATCCGTAGTAGCAGACAGGGGCTGCGCTGCAGTGCGAGAACGGCTAAAGTCGAGTGCGTGGCGCGTCGAGTGACGTGGATTTGGATACGCTGGAGTCGCGGGATTTTATGTCCGAGCGCTCACTACTCGCCACGCGGGAGATACGGTCAGCTTCTCCACTTTTAATTTTTTTTTGTGGGCCCCTGTTAATCGGCGGTGGGCGGCCGGACGGCGGTGTATTTAGCGGAAGTGGGAACAAGTGGCTTTGTGTGGGAGCGCAGACAATGGCCGCGGACCCGCCCCACAGCCGGCGGTCACCATTAGCCGACGCCCAACAATGGCAGGCAGCGGCGGAGCGTAATTGCGCCGCATCAGGTGGGCGGCGGTGGGAGCTGACGGCTGACCGGCCGTCACACTGCAGTAGTGCGAGCCTAAGGGCGCCAGCACAGGGCTGCCGAGACAGCAGCCGAGCCAGCGCAGCCACCGAAGACTGGCGACGACGCGATCTACCTGCTGTTTGTTTTCAAATGACATAAGTACGACCCGCCACTTGTAATGTTGATTCCCAAATCCCTAAAACTCCCTTGGATATGCAATGAGATGACAAAAGTCATGGGATGGCAATATGCACATGTACAGATGGCAGTAGTAGCACGAAGAGAAAGTATAAAAGGGCACCGAACTGGCGCATCTGTCATTTGGTCATGATTCATGTAAAAAGGCTTCCCACTTCATTACGGCCACACGACTGGAATTAACAGACCATGAACGCAGGACAGTAGCCAGAGCCAGACGCATGGTACATTCCATTTCGGAAAGCGTTAAGGATTTCTATATTCTGAGATCCACTGTGTCAATACTGTGCCGAAAATACCCAATTTCAGGGACATGAAAGGGAAGCAGTGGTTGAGAAGGGAGTGAGACAGGGTTGTAGCCTCTCCCCGACGTTATTCAATCTGTATATGGAGCAAGCTGTGAAGGAAACAAAAGAAAAATTCGGAGTAGGTATGAAAATCCACGGAGAAGAAATAAAAAATTTGAGGTTCGCCGATGACACTGAAATTCTGCCAGATACAGCAAAGGACCTGGAGGAGCAGCTGAAAGGAATGGACAGTGTCTTGAAAGGAGGATATAAGATGAACATTAACAAAAGCAAAACGAGGATAATGGAATGTAGTCAAATTAAATCGGGTGATGCTGAGGGAATTAGATTAGGAAATGAGACACTTAAAGTAGTAAAGGAGTTTTGCTATTTAGGAAGTAAAATAAATGATGATGGTCGAAGTAGAGAGGATATAAAATGTAGACTGGCAATGGCAAGGAAAGCGTTTCTGAAGAAGAGAAATTTGTTAACATCGAATATAGATTAATGTATCAGGAAGTCGTTTCTGAAAGTATTTGTTTGGAGTGTAGCCATGTATGGAAGTGAAACATGGACGATAACTAGTTTGGACAAGAAGAGAATAGAAGCTTTCGAAATGTGGTGCTACAGAAGAATTCTGAAGATAAGGTGGATAGATCACGTAACTAATGAGGAGGTATTGAATAGGATTGGGGAGAAGAGAAGTTTGTGGCACAACTTGACTAGAAGAAGGGATCGGCTGGTGGGATATGTTTTGAGGCATCAAGGGATCACAAATTTAGCATTGGAGGGCAGCGTGGAGGGTAAAAATCGTAGAGGGAGACCGAGAGATGAGTACACTAAGCAGATTCAGAAGGATGTAGGTAGCAGTAGGTACTGGAAGATGAAGCAGCTTGCACAGGATAGAGTAACATGGAGAGCTGCATCAAACCAGTCTCAGGACTGAAGACAACAACAACAACATGTAATGATAAAGAAATCTGAGAATTCACTCTTACGTTATGTTTAGCATTAAATTTTGAAAAAGGCAATCGAGTAATGATTTGAAAATATGCAATTAAACTGCATGTTAGTACTGAACTTCCTTAAGAGAACAATGACTTTCAGTGACCTCAACATAACGTCATCGAAGAAATTTAGAAAAAACCAGCAAGCACTTTTTACTTTGCCGTTACTTATTTTGCAAATTGGATTTCATATAATTGTCTGAACAGCTGAGCCTTTTTTATAGACTTGAACAGAATTAAATACTAGAATACGTTCCAAACCAAACAGCCATGTGCTCCAAGCTAAATGTAAAATAAATAACACTTCTGCACTCTTAATTTGTGCATTTTCTTTAGATTTTGTTAACATCGAATATAGATTTAAGTGTCAGGAAGTAGTTTCTGAAAGTATTTGTATGGAGTGTAGCCATGTATGGAAGTGTAACATGGACGATAAATAGGTTGGAGAAAAAGAGAACAGAAGCTTTCGAAATATGGTGCTACAGAAGAATGCTGAAGATTATATGGGTAGATCACATAACTAATAAGGAGGCATTGGACAGAATTGGGGAGAAGAGGACTTTGTGGCACAACTTGACTAGAAGAAGGGATAGGTTGGTAGGACATGTTCTGAGGCATCAAGGGATCACCAATTTAGTATTGGAGGGTAGCGTGGAGGGTAAAAATCGTAAAGGGCGACCAAGATATGAATATACTAAGCAGATTCAGAGGGATGTATGTTGCAGTAGGTACTGGGAGATGAAGAAGCTTGCACAGGATAAAGTAGCATGTAGAGCTGCATTAAACCAGTCTCAGGACTGAAGACCACAACAACAACAACAACAACAACAACAACAACAACCTCTCATCACGGACAATGCATTGGCCGAAGGCCTTCACTTACTGGCCTTAGGGAGTGGCGTTTTCTGTGTAATTGTCAGTGCCAACAGACAAGCAACACCGCGTAATATAAACGCAGAAATCAATGTGGGACGTACGACGAGCGTATCCATTACGACAGAGCGGCGAAATGTGGCCTTAATGGGTTACGTGAGCAGACGACCAACGCAAGTACCTTTACCACACCACGACATCGCTGCAGTGCCTCTGCTGGGCTCGTGAACACATCAGTTAGATCCTAGACGGTTGGAAAACTGTGGGCTGGTTAGATGACTTCCGATATCAATTGGAAGGAGCTGATGGTAAGGTTCGAGTGCGGCGCAGACCCCACGAAGCCATGGGCGCAAAACATCAACAAGGCATTGAGACCACAATGGTGTGGACGATGTTTACATGGAATGGAGAGGATCCTCTGGTTCAACTGAACCAATCATTGACTGTTCCCAAACAACGATGAAATTTTTATGGGTTTCAATGCGACATCTCACTGGGCCACAACAGGCCAGTGTGGTCGAGCGGTTCCAGGCGCTTCAGTCTGGAAACGGGCGACCGCTACGGTTGCAGGCTCGAATCCTGCCTCTGGCATGGATGTATGTGATGTCCTTGGGTTAGTTATGTTTAAGTAATTCTAACATCTTTGGGACTGATGACCTTAGATGTTAAGTCCAATAGTGCTAAGAGCCACTTGCACCATTGGAACTGGACCACAATTGGCCACAATTCGTCGGAAGACCTTTCTGGACAATTCGAGCGAATGATTCGGCCACCCAGATAGACCGACATCAATCCCATTGAACATTCATGGGATATACTCGGGAGATGAGTCCGTGCACAAAATCCTGGACCGGCAACACTTGCGCAGTTATGTATGGCTGTAGAGGGGTGAATATTTCTGCAGGGGACTTCCAGCGAATTGCTGAATCGATGCCACGTCGAGTTGCTACACTATGCTGACCCAAAAAGACGGCCACCACGATATTAGGAGGTATCCCAAGTCTTTTATCATGTCAGTGCGTATTGTCTTTCGTCCAGGGTTTCAGGTTGTAATGTATGAGGCCGATGCTCCTTCAGTTTATCACTTTATACTCTCTAATAGTGAAATACCCGATAACACATCAGAAGTATGTAAACGTTTTCATCTATGGTCAACATTTGCCATTCGTTATTTGGAGTGTAGAAATGCCATCAAACTTAAAAGTATAATTGCTTCAACGTTACAGGATAGGCAATGTAATGTAAAATTAATATTTTAATTCTGTTCTACAGAGTTATTCAGCTTGCCCCTGCCAACAGGTTTTATGCAACCCGCAGCACGTTAAAAAACGATGTGTGATGTTTCCACATTTTCTCGCTAGCTACATGTGAACTATTAAACCTACAGAGAAAACGACCTGGACCTTTTTATAGGAAATTTACTGTAGGTAAATTTTGTGCTGGGATGTGTTTTCGCTGGAAGGCAGGGTTTTGAGTTATTCAAGAAAACGCGTTCGAAGGTCACCTAAGTTTTCGAGTTATTCAGTGTAGTCGCGTCGGATGGTCACCTATGTACATTTTTCTTGAATAATTAGAGCACTAGTCTCTAGCAGAAACGTATCCCAGTGCAAAATTTAACTACATTAAATTTGCTATAAAAAGGATCGGTTCATAATTTCTGTAGCACTAATAGTCTGCACACAGCGAATGGGAGACTATGAAAATTCTGTTAGTGGTATTTGAAGGTGTTGTGGGTTGTACATAAGTCACGGTAGGCCATATGAATCACCCAGTTTATTATATTTCATAATGCAATAAGAAGCTAGCCAAAGCATAACGCACAATTCCTAGATGCATGAATCTGCCGGCTTTCAATGTAAACCGAAGTAATTATCGTCATTCCATTGACGAAATGAGAAGAAAAAGTATTTAGTGTGTAGCCACATGCTACAATAAATCTGAATACACTTCGTAAATCAACAAAAGCAAAAAGTGTAAATAGCAGCCAGCCAGTGTGGCCGTGCGGTTCTAGGCGCTTCAGTCTGGAACCGCGTGACCGCTACGGTCGCAGGTTCGAATCCTGCCTCGGGCATGTATGTGTATGATGTCCTTAGGTTAGTTGGGTATGAGTAGTTCTAAGTTCTAGGGGACTGATGACCACAGATGTTAAGTCCCATAGTGCTCAGAGCCATTTTTTTTTGTAAATAGCAAAACAGAAAGTGTAAATAGAAAAACAAAAAAGTAAATATCAAAACAAAAAGAGTAAATAGCACAACAAAAAGAGTAAATAGCACAACAAAAAGAGTAAATAGCACAACAAAAAGAGTAAATAGCACAACAAAAAGAGTAAATAGCACAACAAAAAGAGTAAATAGCACAACAAAAAGAGTAAATAGCACAACAAAAAGAGTAAATAGCACAACAAAAAGAGTAAATAGCACAACAAAAAGAGTAAATAGCACAACAAAAAGAGTAAATAGCACAACAAAAAGAGTAAATAGCACAAGAAAAAGAGTAAATAGCACAACAAAAAGTGTAAACAGCACAACAAAAAGTGTAAACAGCACAACAAAAAGTGTAAATAGCAAAACGTGTTATGAACATATTGTTTAGTGAACGACTGTTATGATGCTTTATAAATGAAAGCGAAACCTGGATTCTGTGAAGCACTTACGACAAAGCATGCTTGAGACGGAAGACATCAAATAACTGTTGATGAATAACAGGTACGGCGGAAGGCTTCCGTGCAAACAAACACACCCTGTATAATAGCCACTGAGACTGGATGACTCGCAGCTCATTAAGCGTCCGTACATTGGTTGTAGCCTCCGAAAACACTACCGAGTGCTGAGCAATGCTTGGCCACCCCGACGTCCCTGCACTGGGCTCTGGGAGCGCCGGCACGGGCTACAAAGAAGCGGCGGCCGTTTGGAACACACAGACCTGCAAAAACCGAACCCCAACCCCAGCCTGCTCGCCACCGCCGCCGCCGCCGTGTTCCTCTGTGCCTGGCCACTTGCTTCGTCAGCGGCGGCCACTCGCTTCGCAGCCGAGATGCGGCAAGAAACGGCAGCGCCACCGAGCTGCCCTTGTCCCGCTCAGGGGGTCGTCACAGGGAAGGGCGAGGGGGGGGGGGGGGGGGGGGTTCGGAGGTACGCGGACCGCGACGGATGCGGACAGGTTTTGCTGGCCCTTTCCGATTCTCTGCTGCCTCGCCATTGTCGTACCTGAACTACAAACTCATCCATTTCTGTCATTACGAGACGCCGACAAGCTCCGCGAGAGAAGGTGATATGATGAGTATTTGACGGTTCGGCCTGTGGGCTAAGCAAGAAAGACGAGAAAGGCCAAGTAGATCTGAAGGCTGAGCGATTGGATGACGGGTTTTCACGCGACCTTAAGAGTCTATGCCGCTGAAGAGGCTGCAGATAGTTGCACTTAAGATACGCGAAATGAAATATACGCAGTGAGTCACTGACTATTGCCACCAAGAATAACACACATATATATATATATATATATATATATATATATATATATATATATATATATGTGTGTGTGTGTGTGTGTGTGTGTGTGCGTGTGTGTGCACTACACCAAGAAGCAACATAAATGATAAACGAGTATTCATTGGACAAATATTTTATACTACAACTGACATGTGATTACATTTTCACGCAATTTGGATGCATAGATCCTGAGAAATCAGTACCCAGAACAACCACCTCTGACCGTAATAACGGCCTTGTCACGCCTGGGCATTGAGTCAAACACAGCTTGGATGGCATGTACAGGTACAGCTGCAAATTCAGCTTCAACACAATACCACAGTTCATCAAGAGTAGTGACTGGCGTATTGTGACGAGCCAGTTGCTCGGCCACCATTGACCAGACGTTTTCAATTGCTGAGAGATCTGGAGAATGTGCTGGCCAAGGCAGCAGTCGAACATTCTCTGTATCGAGAAAGGCCTGTACATTACCTGCAACATGCGGTCGTGAATTATCCTGCTGAAATGTAGAGTTTCGCAGGGATCGAATGAAGGGTAGAACCACGGGTCGTAACACATCTGAAATGTAACGTCCACTGTTCAAAGTACAAGAGGTGACGAGACGTGTAATCAATGGCACTCCATACCATCACGCCAATATGGCGATGACGAATACACGCTTCCAATGTGCGTTCACGGCGATATCGCCAAACACGGATGCGACCATCATGATGCTGTAAACAGAACCTGGATTCTTCCGAAAAAATGACGTTTTGCCATTCGTGCACCCACGTTCGTCGTTGAGTACACCATCGCAGACGCTCTTGTCTGTGATGCAGCGTCAAGGGTAACCGCAGCCATGGTCTCCCTGCTGATAGTCCATGCTGCTGCAAACGTCGTCAGACTGTTCGTGCAGATGGTTGTTGTCTTGAAAAGGTCTCCATCTGTTGACTCAGTGATCGAGACGTGGCTGCACAATCCGTTACAGCCATGCGGATAAGACGCTTTTCATCTCGACTGCTAGTGATACGAGGCCGTTGGGATCCAACACGGCGTTCCGTATTAGCCTCCTGAACTCACCGATTCCATATTCTGCTAACAGTCATTGTATCTCGACCAACACGAGCAGCAATGTCGTGATACGATAAATCGCAATCGCGATAGACTGCAATCCGAACTTTATCAAAGTCGGAAACGTGATGGTATGCATTTCTCCTCCTTACACGAGGTATCACAACAGAGTTTCAGTAGGCAACGCCGGTCAACTGCTGTTTGTGTATGAGAAATCGGTTGGGAACTTTCCTCACGTCAGCACGTTGTAGGCGTCGCCACCGGCGCCAATCATGCTCTAAAAAGCTAATAATTTGCACATCACCGCATCTTCTTCCTGTCGGCTAAATTTCGCGTCTTAGGGGTGTAGCAATTCTAATGGCCAGTAGTATATATACTGGCCATTTTGTGTGTGTGTGTGTGTGTGTAACCTGTATGTCGCCAAAAGATCCAAGAAGCCATACACCATTAGTAAAGATGTTTAGTACCCAGTTTCAGTGACGTTCGGAAATTGGATCCTTGCACGACGAACATGGGATCGTGGTAGACGAAAAACACACTTACCTGATATGTAGCAACAGAGCAACAGGTATTACAACATGTGGAGGACAAAACTGAAACGAGGATCGTAAGAACAGCTGTAGCGAAAGGTGTTGCCAAGTCATTTATCTGAACAGTCCTCCATAAAGGATCCCTACGATGTGCAATGAGTCTGAGCTCTAGTGCCATACAAGAAGTATCAAAAATGGTTCGAATGGCTCTGAGCACTATGGGACTCAACTGCTGTGGTCATCAGTCCCTTATAACTTAGAACTACTTAAACCTAACTAACCTAAGGACGTCACATACATCCATGCACGAGGCAGTATTCGAACCTGCGACCGTAGCAGTCGCACGGTTCCGGACTGCGCGCCTAGAACCGCGAGACCACCGCGGCCGGCTACAAGAAGTCTGCCAGATTCCAGTTCTGCTAGTGGTTTCTCCAAACGCGGGGTCATGGTCTGCGGTTCACAGCAAAGATAGGGTTGATAAAAGAGATAGAGAAGATCCAACGGAGAGCAGCGCGCTTCGTTACAGGATCATTTAGTAATCGCGAAAGCGTTACGGAGATGATAGATAAACTCCAGTGGAAGACTCTGCAGGAGAGACGCTCAGTAGCTCGGTACGGGCTTTTGTTAAAGTTTCGAGAACATACCTTCACCGAAGAATCAAGCAGTATATTGCTCCCTCCTACGTATATCTCGGGAAGAGACCATGAGGATAAAATCAGAGAGATTAGAGCCCACACTGAAGCATACCGACAATCCTTCTTTCCACGTACAATACGATACTGGAATAGAAGGGAGAACCGATAGAGGTACTCAGAGTACCCTCCGCCACACACTGTCAGGTGGCTTGCGGAGTATGGATGTAGATGTAGAAGGTGTTATTTACTGATGAGGTAGGCTTCATGAGACCTGTATGCACTTGGTGAGAGACAATACCAGCATCACATTCAGGATCAACATTTGGGCAGACTCCTAGGTCCCTATGTTCTGTATAACTCGATGAATGTTGTTCGATATCGTTACTTCCTTCAGAACCAATTACTATTCTGATTGTTAATTTTTCATTACATGAACGACTGCAAATGTGGTCATGCATGACGCAGAGCCGTCCCATTTTCAGCGTCGGGCGGGGCGACAACCTAACACAGTCCTTTCAGGGGTGATGGATTAGTTGGGGAGGGCCAATACGTTGGCCTGCTGATTCTCCTGACCTTAAACCAGTGATTTTATCTTCTGGGAAGACATAAAGACTTTCACATATGCAGCCCTCAGTAATGATGTGGATACACTACGAGAATTCCTGTTCAACGCCATGGAATCTGGCAACAACCAGGGGTGTTCCGACGAATGTGTGATTCCGTGAGACGTAGGGTGGAATGCTGCACCGCAATGAATGGTGATCACATCGAGCACATACTGTGAAAGTAAAGTAGAGACGTGGTCATCATTGGCAGATGTGGCAGTAAGCCGTAACTGTGAACATACAGTGTCTACGACCAATGTTCATAGGAACGTTTTTCTTCGCTTGTTGCATACTAGATCCTCTGTAAATACCAGGACCTTTTTTCCAGACTTATCCATCGTATTACATAACAGACCCCACAAATGTGATACAGAAAAACCAAATATACAAAAGAAATTGTGGCCATGAGATGAGGTCATTGCCACTTCGAGCATAACTCGAAAGGAATTTAAAAAGTTACCATTTTTTTTAATGGAAATGGAAATGTCGTGTGGCTAGGGCCTCCCGTCAGATAGACCGTTCGCCTGGATCAAGTCTTTCGAGTTGGCGCCCCTTAGGCGACTTGCGTGTCGATGGGGACGAAATGATAATGATGAGGACAACACAACACCCAGTCCCTGAGCGGAGAAAATCTCCGAACCAGCCGGGATCGAACCCGAGCCGTTAGGTATGACATTTCGTCGCGCTGACAACTCAGTTACCAGGGGCGTACATTTTTTTTAATTATGGCAGATTATAAAATTAATAAAAGTTAACCCACTGGAGAAATCCGAGCATCTGATGTGTCATATGACATCTGACGGGGTCAGTAGCCACCGCAACAAACTACATTTCAAATCAAGCATACGTATAATTAATTAGAGACGAGTTTGTTAAAAGCTGATTTGCAAGTGTCCAACAACAATTAGCTCTCCACAGGTACATGTAATGTGAAGACATCTCTAGTTCCCCAGGTCCTTACCTAATATTCCCAGTGAATCGGTAACCACAATTTACTATTTGCCAAATGTTTTTAAACATTCAATAACTTTTGTCACTTTGCAAAACAGTGTGTAGTCTACCATTCATGAACTTCGCTAATAACTTGTTTAATATTGTGTTGATATTTTAATGAGAAGATGAAATAATTTTCTGTATTTTATAGTAACATACATCTCTCAGTAACTAGCCTTCAATTTGAATGTTAGTCATTATTAAACTGACGTGGATACAGTGGTGTGTGACGTCACAGACGGTATTTTAGTGCGAGCAGAAGGAGACATATCGTCTTTTGCTGGCTGGTAGTTCCTTAGTCATTGTGCTGTTAGAGAGTTATTATCGGTGCTGGTGAAAGTATTTTTGTAAAAAGGCTGTGTGACCAGGCAGTTGTGCGCAAACATGAATTATGGTTTCCTTCCAACATAATTGCTTTATGGCAACTACAGTTGTGACCACAGAAAAAAAAATGCTGTATATACCTGTTTCTTTTTTACGCTCGCTAATAATGCGACACATGTAATCTTCTGAAAAAAAGCACTAGGTGCCTCAAATCGGTCACATAATGAAATTTCGTTTCAGCAACTGGTTGCCGATTTTTTTAAACAAGAAATCAAAACTGTTCATGGGGTTAGTGTGATGAAGAGTACAAATGTGCAGAAGCGGTGTCGTTTAGAGCTGTCAGAAAGAATGCTCATGATGAATAACGAAGTGGGCATCCGTCAAACACGACTGACGATGTTGTGAACAAGATCGAATAAACGAATCGTATCGGCTGTCGATCTACTTTGGACATGGTCAACCCAATGGTTCCAGGAATTTCCAGATCCCTTCTCCATAAAATCATTACAGAAGTACTTGGTTTTAGAAAACTGTGTACGAGGTAGATATGAAAACAGCTCACAGATCAATACAAAGTTAACAGAATGGCACCTTCACCGGAATTTTTCAAGCGCTTCGAACTGCAAGGTGAACTAATCCTTGAAACTCTTGTGTCTGGCGACGAAGGTGAATGCTCTGCAACACGCCTGAGACGAAGAGAGAATCAAACGAAGAGGCAGTCAATACAATGGCAACATCCGTCCTCACTCAAAAGCGGAAAGCTTCCAAGGCGTTCTTCTGGCCATAAAACTTGTGGCCTCTTTCTTTTGGGGGCTGTAAACGCATTTTTATTGAATTTGCATAGTACTGTGTAACCTTAACAAAACTGCGGAAGGCTATGCAGAACAAAAGAAGAGGCGTGTTAACTAAGGGAGTGTGCTTGTTGCTTGACAACACACGTCGCCACACGGCCAACACCACAAAACAACTCTTGGAGGCTTTCGTTTGGAAAATCAACTACGCCACACACAACCCAGTTTACCACCTCCAGTTTTTCGTTTTTCATCTCTCAGAAGTTGTTTAAGGGCTGCAGTTGGTTTTCTACCGGCGATGAGGTCTAAAGTGCCGTCAAACAATAGGTCGAAAAAGACGGCGGGAGACTTCATTGGTGAAGGTATAAGGAAACTCTTCCACAGACTTGCAAAGTGCACACAGAAAGAAAAATAATGTAGCGCTGTTAATCTGTAAAGTCTTCATAAATATGCAGCCTTTTCATTTTTAAACACGAGTATTCTCAATTTCTGCACAAGCCTCATGTAAGTGGAAAGATCAGGGTAGAAGATGGAAAAAGACCGACCACAGCAAACCAACTAGTTGAAAGACTGATGACTAAAAAAAAGTAATAGTATTGTTCCAATGCTTCAAATGGCTCTAAGCACTATGGAACTTAACATCTGAGGTCCTCAGTCCCCTAGGCTTACAACTACTCAAACCTAACTAACCCAAGGACATCACACACATCCATGCCCGAGGCAGGATTCGAACCTGCGACCGTTGGGGGAGCAGCGCGGTTCCGGACTGAAGCGTCTCGAATCGCTCGGCCACAACGACCGGCCAAATATTATTGTCAGATGGTACTGAAGTGCATCTGGCTTCCATGTCTCCCCATTAAGTGTGATGTACAGGGCGTGCACAGACACGTGGTAACACCAAAAACACAACACATTAACACATTGCCATATCAAACTTGGTGCAAGAAAACTGCTGGCATCCAAGATAGCATCACCGTGGATCCATGGAACTGCTTGCTGATAAAGAGGAGTAACATTCTGTAATCCTCGTGGTGTTTTGGGTCATTGTCTTTCTGCCCTCCTAATTATTTTCTCGTTTGCACACGACCTTCAGAGATTTACTCGGTCGGCTCCTTGATCGTAAATATAGGCTGCAGTATTGTACTAAGACAATAGTTGTCGTTCGAAAATTTGTTCTCATATTATATTGCCCTCACTTTCTAATTTATACACGATCATTAATGTTCTAATGAATCAGCTCCTGGTCGTAAATACAACCGGGACAGTTGTACTAAGGCACAGGTTGCCGTTAAACAAACAGAGGTCTTGTGGTTAGATTTACATGTTAACCGGTTCAATTCGTTGATGGTAATTGCATTAGTAATAATCTGAACAACCTCTTTGAAAGACCGGGTCATTACTGATGTACTTTTAACTAGATCTTGTAGTTCTGCCGAGTGAGATCAAATGGCTCTGAGCACTATGGGACTTAACATCTGAGGTCATCAGTCCCCTAGACTTAGAAGCACTTAAACCTAACTAACCTAAGGACAGCACACACATCCATGCCCGAGGCAGGATTCGAACCTGCAGCAGCGCGGTTCCGGACTGAACCACTCGGTCACAGCAGCAAAGTGAGTTCTCTTGTAATAAATGTTCCTAATTAATGTTTTAAAACGTTCCTTCAGAGCGACCTTCATAAATGACAATCAGTTTAACGTTTAAAATATTAACAGCCGTCCGGCCGCTGTGGCCGAGCGTTTCTAGGCGTTTCAGTCTTGAACCGCTCGACCGCTATGGCCACAGGTTCTAATCCTGCCTCGGGCATGGATGTGTGTGATGTCCTTAGGTTACTTAGGTTTAAGTAGTTCTAAGTTCTAGGGGACTGATGACCTCAGACGTTAAGTCCCATAGTGCTCAGAGCGATTAACAACCGACTGTCACCAGGGCTTTAGTCAGAATAAGAGTATCAAAAATGACGGGTTGCGATCAAGTCGCACCTTGGTTGCCGATTGAAATTAAGAGGTTTCTTGCTTTCAAGTAAGCCTAACATTGTCGTAGCTGTTTCCTAATCTGTATGATCTTTAAGCACAGGTGTGCATCTTAATCCCGAACCTTTCGACATATAGCTTTCAAATTAAAAGTTACGTCATCTGTTTGAGTAATTGAAACACTCTAGTCACCAGTGGTGCATATATATTATCCATGTGTCGCAGAAAGGCATTTAATAAGAGAAACTGTGTCCAGCGCGGTAGTAAACACCACTGTGTCACTCGGTAAAGGGCGGGCGACATGTCCGCTAGTCTTGTAATTATTGTCATGTTGTTGTTGTTTTGATTTTCTTTGTAACGTAAATGAAGTCCCATGCTTCTTGACAGAGCGTAGGGGAATGATGCATGTGACCCGCGCCGCCGTACTAGGCAAGGTCCTAATGGAGGTGGTTTTTCGTAGTGGGGATGAACGATAATGATAAAGAGGACACAAAAGCACCCACTCATCTCGGGGCAGGTGAAAATTCCTGTCCCCGCCGGGGATCGAACCCATGTCCCCGTGCTCGGGAAGCGAGAACGCTACCGCGAGACCACGAGCTGCTGACACTCTTGGAATAGCTAATTCATTTCACAAATTTGTTCTTTTTGTAAAAAAGAAAAGGTTTTCGATTATATATTGTTAAATAAACAGGTTGTGTGAAAGGGCAAGTCATATTGGATGGTCATCCGTTCTAAGTTTTCCTTCATTCCAGTAAGAACCACGTTCCACTGCTCTGTAACAGCAGGCTACCGACGCGAGTGCCTTTGTTAGAGCACGATATCGCCTGCAGTGCTTCTCCTGGGCTCGTGAACATGTCTGTTTGACCCCAGACGATAGGCAAACCGTAGCCTGGCCTAATGGTAGGGTTCGAGTGAGGTGCACAACCCCATGAGCCATGGATCCAATTTGTCAACAAAGCACTGTGGTAGCTGGTGGTGATTTCCTAACGGTGTGGGCTGTGTCTACATGGATCTGTACCGGTCATTGAGGTGGAAATGATTATGTTCAGCTACTTGGAGAATATTTGCAGCCGTTCATTGACTTCATGTTCCCAAAAAAGGATGGAAGTTTTGTGGATGACAATGCACCATGCCACCGGGCCACAATTGTTGTGATTGGATTGAAGAACATTCTGGACAGTTCGAGCGATTGATTTGGCCACCCAGAACGCCCGGCTCGAATCCCATCGAACATTTATGGGACATAATTGAGAGGACAGTTCGTGCACAAAACCATGCACAGGCAACACTTTCGTTATCATGGACGGCCATACAGGCAGCATGGCTCCATATTTCTGCAGGGAATTTTCAACCACTTGAGTCCATGCCACGTCGAGAAGCTACACAACGCTGGGCATGATATTAGAAGGCATCCTAGGACCTACGTCGCTTCAGTGTATATTCAAGAATTCGTTTCTATATTTATGTCCAACTACTGTACGTGGCCGTGTTACCAGTAACAAGCTTTAGATCAAATCTCATGTATTTTCCCATTCTTGAAGGATGGTGTACGCACAGACTGGTACACGAGATTATCAGGGGAAATGTGGCGACGCCTTCGACCATGGTGGGTGCGAGAGAGAGGCTCCGATCCTGAAACATGAAGCCTTGACAAGGCCTGAGCGCTTGGGCGGTCTCTTTGAAGACAGTGGCATAGCTGCGGCTGGCATTCCATCGGGCGCAAGTATTGGCCGACCGCTAGCCCATGCCAACAGCACAGCACAGCAGGTTCTCCCCCCTCTCCCCAATCCCCTTCCCACCCCTCCACTCCTTCTGGTGGAAATGTCGGCTGCAACTTTTCTCTGCTGACGTTCTGAGTGTTGTTCCTTTCAACCAACTTCGCAACCAACATCATGAACACACTCTGACATTCGCTGCAGTCCGAAAACAAGTCTGCTTGCACATCTGCGTTCAGGAAGCCCGCGTAAGTTGCGTGGAGCACAATCTGTACCACTGTTATTCAGAAATGGCTGAAAAAAACGGTCGTGTGGCAATATCGACTGAGAGCCCCTATCTGGTGCTGTTGGGCATCCTAGTGCAAGGCTTTTTATTTGACTCCATTTCAGCGATTTGCACATCGATAATAGTGAAATGATGACTACACAGCACTCGGTGCCCAAGCTGATAAAATCTCCGACACGGCCTGGAATCGAACTCTGACTTCGTACAAGGCAGTCAGCCGTGCTGATCACGCAGCTACGGAGCGGGACAGAAAGGGCTGAAAGCTTTGTCGTTCATGGAGACTGTTGCTTTACCAATTTCATAGCCACATGAAGAGTGAAAATGGAAATTGTTCTAAGTACCAAATCTAACGTTTGTCAGGAGAACGGAAGATCTATGTATCTCTGATTGTACATAGCTGAACCCTATCCAAAAAGCTGTAAAGGTATTGTGATACCACAGAATAATGCTACTCGCCACATCACCGCAAAAAAATAACGAGACATTAAATACTTTATTAAAAATGTTTTAAGTGCCATGTCAGGAAACTAATGGTTGTAAGTGCAATACCAGGGAACCAATAAGGAATTGACAATAGGAAAGTTTTTGCAAGGTGATTCTTGTAAAGAAGAGAACAGTAACCATACACCCTTCATAATGTTATTTATTTACACAAATAGCGCAGTCACCGGTTTCAAACCGACAGGTTCATCTTGGGGCGGCTGTTTATGTTTATATTACATTTGTTATTGTTTACTTTAGTTCTTAGGTGTTTTTAACGAGTTCAAACTGTTTTATTAAGGTTGACACCAAAGTTTCTCTATAAGACTCAGAGAGTCTCTTAGAAGTACTTTTGTATAGAGAGCCACCATGTCGAAGGTCTCGGTCCAGTCGGAAGTTCCTGAACTGCTGAGTGAAATGATCCAAATTCCATATATCATCTTGGCATTTGCCCACAAAGGGACAGAGTATAACTGTCAGGTGTTTTTACACTACTGGCCATTAAAATTGCTACACCACGAAGATGACGTGCTACAGATGCGAACCGAGAGGAAGAAGATGCTGTGATATGCAAATTATTAGCTTTTCAGAGCATTCACACAAGGTTGCCTCCGCTGGCGACACCCACAACGTGCTGATATGAAGAAACTTTCCAACCGATTACTCATACACAAACAGCAGTTGACCGGCGTTGCCTGGCGAAACGTTGTTGTGATGCCTCGTGTAAGGAGGAGAAATGCGTACCATCCCGTTTCCGACTTTGATCAAGGTCGGATTGTAGCCCATCGCGATTCCGGTTTATCGTATCGCGACATTGCTGCTCGTGTTGGCTGAGATCCAATAACTGTTAGCAGAATATGGAATCGGTGGGTTCAGGAGGGTAATACGGAACGCCGTGCTGCATCCTGACGTCCTCGTGTCACTAGCAGTCGAGGTGACAGGCATCTTATCCGCATGGCTGTAACGGATCGTGCAGCCACGTCTCGATCCCTGAGTCAACAGATGGGGACGTTTGCAAGACAGCAACCATCTGAACGA
Organism: Schistocerca gregaria; assembly: GCF_023897955.1. NCBI lineage: Eukaryota > Metazoa > Arthropoda > Insecta > Orthoptera > Acrididae > Schistocerca > Schistocerca gregaria. Next base: position 434,312,355 of record NC_064927.1, read on the forward strand.
ACAGTTCGACGACGTTTGTAGCAACATGGACTATCAGCGCGGAGACCATGGCTGCGGTTGTCCTTGACGCTGCATCACAGACAGGAGCGCCTGCACGAATGGCAAAACGTCATTTTTTCGGATGAATCCAGGTTTAGTTTACACCATCATGATGGTCGCATCCGTGTTTGGTGACATCGCGGTGAACGCACGTTGGAAGTGTGTATTCGTCATCCCCATACTGGTGAATCACCCGGCGTGATGGTATGGGGTGCCATTGGTTACACGTCTCGGTCACCTCTTGTTCGGATTGACGTCACTTTGAACAGTGGACGTTACATTTCAAGATGTGTTACGACCCATGGCTCTACGCCTCATTCGATCCCTTCGTAACTCTACATTTCAGCAGGATAATGCACGACAGCATGTTGCACGTCCTGTACGGGACTTTCTGGATACCGTAAATGTTCGACTGCTGCCCTGGGCAGCACATTTTCCAGGTCTCTCACCAACTGAAAACGTCTGGTCAATGGTGGCCGAGCAACTGACTCCTCACAATACGCCAGTCACTACTCTTGATGAACTATGGTATCGTGTTGAAGCTGCATGACAAGCTGTACCTGTACACGCCATCAAAGCTCTGTTTGACTCAATGCCGTTATTACGGGCGGAGGTGGTTGTTCTGGGTACTGATTTCTCAGGATCTATGCCCCCAAATTGCGCGAAAATGTGATCACATGTCAGTTCTAGTAGAATATATTTTTCCTATGAATGCCCGTTTATCATCTGCATTTCTTCTTGGTGTAGCAATTTTAATGACCAGTAGTGTATTATGTTTGTGCAACGATGTTGCCGACAATTGGGCGGAGTAGCATTCCTTCCTTGTGGGCTATAGGTAGAAAGTGCCCCATTTCCGAGCATGGAGACGGCGGGCTAGAGGCCGCTGGTATGGGCAGGAGTGGATATAAAGGCGGTGCCCAGCGGAAGACAGTCGGTCACCAGGAATGCCTGAATATGGCAAGCAGTCCGCTAGGCGAAATATCGCCCCAGCTAAACGACGCCACCCGGCTGAATACCGGAGAAATATTGAAAATTTTTCTATGCTGGGAAAATCAAAAGTCGCACAACTTTCACCGTACTGAGCATCGAGACTGCATGAAGAATGTGACATTACGTCCAGTCGCAACTTCTACCTGTGTGTAACTAAAAACTTGTACCCATGTCGTTCCAGACCATTCTTCAATGGCAGCAGAGAACCAACAGAAGAGATAAATGGACACACTGAATGGGAATTTAATACTCTTAGCGGAATCCATGCAAATTATAGAAGTGGATGTATGTGTGAATGTATGTATGTGTGTTACACATCTCCTCATAAACCACCTGATAGATTTCAACCAAACCTGGTACACATATCATTTACTGTCTGGAAAGGATCCCTGTGGGAATAAGAACCACCTACCTATCAGAGTGGGGGTGGGAGTGAAAAAGGGTGTAGCCCACGACATGGGAATCCCCGTACTTCAGTTATCCAGTATTTTAGAAGCAGCTTGGAGACTTGTAACCAACTTAACACATAATTTGAAACCTTCACTAAGAGTTTTCTTCCTGACGATCCTCACAAGATGGTGAAAGGAAAAAACTAAAAAGTTTGTCACTTACTACATTTTCGTTGTTCGTGCAGCGAAACTGCCACACAAGGCATCACGTTTTAATTTATTACTTATTTACTACTGACTGAATTCGTGACAATTTTTGCAGACAGTATTCACACATACCATTGAATGTAATACAAAAATGACATTATATGACACTTAGCTCCGGACATGCAACGTCATAGACACTGAATGCATGAAAAACTAGATCTTTAAATTTATTACTTTGCTGCTACTAATCCTATTTGCAACATCTTTTTGCAGGCGGTGTCCACATTTATCGTGAGTGTACCTAGAAAGGTATACCATTGTACAACACACAGTTCAGGAAGGACGACATAAAATACTGAGCTCAATGAAAAACTGCCACATGATAAAAGACGTTTTAATTTATAATTTTTTGTTATTAGCTCCATCCCCAACACATTTCGCAGACACCTTCAACATATACCACTGTATGTACCTAGAAGAATATATCATTTTACGACGAATGGTTCCGGCGATATAGCGTCATAAACATTGAGATGCGTAAGAAACTGACATTCCTGCGTGACGTTTTAATTTATTACTTATTTACTACTAACTCTATTCACAACACATTTCACAGACATTAGTCTCATACATGGCTGGATGTGCCAGCAAAATTATATCATTTTACAGAACATAGTTCAGGAGATATGATGCCATGAACATCCATCTGTGTGAAAATGAAACTGCATGGCAAATTCGCTAGATGTACATGTGGAATGTGTCTACAAGTACGCGTGAAGTCTGTTAAATATGTGAGAAGTACACATATCAAAAAACGCTTTACATCACCCCGGTTCCCAGAACTGCTGAAGATACACGTTGACTGGGGATGCTGTATCACGGACACAGTCCCTTTGACTGTCACTAAACCCACCCAAAGATGTAAACAACCATGCATGAGCAGCGCCTATTAGACGGAGTGGGTCAGACAGCCGATCAGTTCCAGTCATTCCACCAGGAACGAGGTACACGAATCGTGTTGTCTGTAGTTCAACGATCCGTAGACGGTCAATACCGCGGTTCGATCGCGTCCGCGTTGTTACTTTGTGACAGAAAGGGCTCTCAACAAGGTAAGTGTCCAAGCGTCTCGGAGTGAACCAAAGCGAGTTGTTCGGACATGGAGGAGATACAGAGAGACAGGAACTGTCGATGACATGCCTCACTCAGGCCGACCAAGGGCTACTACTACAATGAATGTTCGCTACCTACTGATTATGGCACGGAGGAACCCTGACAGCAACGCCACCATGTTGAATAATGCTCTTCGTGCAGCCACAGGACGTCGTGTTACGACTCAAACTGTGAGCAATAGGCTGTATGACGCGCAAACTTACTCCCGACGTCCATGGTGAGTCTATCTTTGCAACCACGACACCATGCAGCGCGATACAGATGGGCCCAACAAGATGCCGAATGGACCTCTCACGATTGGCATCACGTTATCTTCACCAATGCCTGATCTTCACCAATGAGTGTCGGAGACGTCCAGAATGAGATTTTCACTCTGCAGCGGAGTGTGCGCTGATATGAAACTTCCTGGCAGATTAAAACTGTCTCCCGGACCGAGACTCGAACTCGGGACCTAGGAGACGAACTACTGGCAGATGTAAAGCTGGGAGGAAGGGGCGTGAGTCGTTCTTGGGTAGCTCAGCTGGCAGAGCACTTTCCCGTGAAAGGCAAAGGTCCCGAGTTTGAGTCTCGGTCCGGCACACAGTTTTAATCTGCCAGGAAGTTTCAGTGTCGGAGACGTGTTTGGAGGCCACCCAGTCAGGCTGAATGCCTTAGACACACTGTCCAGTGAGTGCAGGAAGGTGGAGGTCCCCCGCTGTTTTCGGGTGGCATTGCATGGAACCGACGTACGCCGCTTGTGGTCATGGAAGGCGCCCAACGGCTGTAAGATACGTGAATGCCATCCTCCGACCGACAGTGCAACCATATCGGCAGCATGTTGGCGAGACATACGTCTTCATGGACGACAATTCGCGCCCCCAGCGTGCACATCTTGTAAACGACTTCCCTCAGGATGACTACATCACTCGACTAGAGTGCCACGTATGTTCTCCAGGCATGAACCCTACTGAACATGTCTGAGTGATCTACGCCGAATCGCCGTTGAGGAGCGGGACAATCTGGAACAACAGTGCCTTGATGAACTTGTGTATAGTTTGCCATGACGAATACAGGCATGCATCAATGTAAGAGGACGTGCTACTGGGTATTAGAGGTACTAGTGTGTACTGCAGCCTGGACCATCACCTTTGAAGGTCTCGCTTCATGGTGACACAACATGCAACGAGTGATTTTTAAGAGCAATAAAAAGGGAGGAAGTGAAGTTTATGTTGATCTCTATTCTAATTTTCTGTACAGACCCCAGAACACTCGGAACTGAGGTGATGCAAAACTGCCGGCCGGGGTGGCCGAGCGGCTCTAGGCGCTACAGTCTGGAACGGCGCGACCGCTACGGTTACAGGTTCGAATCCTGCCTCGGGCATGGATGTGTATTATGTTCTTAGGTTAGTTAGGTTTAAGTAGTTCTAGGTTCTAGGGGAGTGATGACCTCAGCAGTTAAGTCCCATAGTGCTCAGAGCCATTTGAACCATTTTTTGATGCAGAACTGTTTTTGATATGTGCATATCTGACATGTGTGCATGCGAGGAAAACTGTGGGTAAAAAGTTCATCAAGCGATTTTCATTCAAATTTGGCTCATGTTAGTTACAAACTAGAAAGAAATAGTGCAGGCTTTAGAAACACCAGCATCCTACTGGTGGGCATAACAACGTGGATAGAGAAAGGAGGAGGAGGAGGAGGAGATGGATTGACAGCGAGGAATAAGGAGGAGACAGACGCAAATAGGAGGAGGAGTAGATGGATAGAGATAGGGCATGGGAAATGGCCTGAGACAGGATAGAGGAGGAGATGGACAGAGAAAGAGGAGGAGATGGACAGAGAGAGGGGAGAAAGAGAGAGAGAGAGAGATTGAGGAAGAAAGGTATTGACAAGAAGAGTGGAAGGAGGAGATGGTCAGAGAAAGAGATAGGACATGATGGACAGAGGGTAAGGTTGGTTAGAGGGAGAGGTGGAGGTGATGGACAGTGACAAGTGGCTGGATAGAGAGAGGAGGAGAGGTAGATAAAGAGCGGGGATGGGTGGACAGAGGGTAAGGAGGAGATATGTAGGGAGAGCGGCAAGGACGAGATGGAGAGGGGAACAAGACTTGATGGACAGAGAGAGTGGAAAGGAGGAGCTGGACAGATAGAGGAAGGAGGAGGACTAAAAGAAAATTGTAATAAACAAATTCCTCGGTAAAGCCTTGTTTCTGAACTACAGTGTCGATAAATATCCCATAAGCATTCTTGATCTAATGAACTGATCTGTTTGATACTCAGTCAATCGGCGTGGCCCATCAGTGAACAAATGAATGCGTCAGGAAAGGGACAAATCTAATCGATTGGCGAAACTCAGAATCTGCACAGTTCTTTGCCGGTCGCGTTCGGAGCCAGGAGAAGCCACCCAGGAAAATTGTGTATAATAACGCGGACAATGGCTTTTATTAACCCCAGAGCAATTAAAATGGTACGGACGCCATTTTCTGGCAGTAGGGGGACGGGGGGACGGGGGGCTAAAACGTCTCCAGAAAGCCGCGGAGCCACTCCCCTCTGCTCTCATAACAGCCTGTTAAAAATCCATTCAGCGCTAGAATTAAAACCAACACAATTACGCGGCTGCAAAGTAACCGTTCCGGTGCTAAATGTTTTTCACAGTGGACGCCTCCGGCTGCAATAAAGAGCAGCGGAAATGGGAGGGGAAAAAAAGAGTGGGAGAGGACGGAAAAAGAGGACATAAAAGAACTGAGGGGAGGGGACGCGGTACGCAGGCCGCAGAGCGAGTCGGCCGCGGAGCTGTTACGGGCGGCTGGTGTCCGCTGGCAATAAGCGAAGCCTTCTGCTGAAGCAGTGCAGGATTATCGCGAGCCAGCCTCGCCGGCGCCTTGCCGCAGAGGAATTCCGGAGGCGGATAGAGAGGTCGGGGATATAAAGGCGTTGGCGGGACCTCATCCAGGAGAGCAAATCTGGTGCAAGAGCGCACCGACCTCTAGGTCAGGAAACAAGATAACCAAGTTCACGTGATCACGGTTTAAATTAAACTGCGTTTCAAATGTCTCTGTGGTGCAAACCGTAGTCAGCCAACCGTGGACTAGGGGTAGTTGTCTGGACTAGGTTATATAACTGGTGTTTTTAATTTTTTTACTAGCAACTAGACAAAAGAACCCAAATATCGATTCGCCATGCTAATTTTTGGTTTTAAATAAGCTGAATTGTAAGTTATGTCAGCCTCACTGTTGGGAGTCTTTCTTGTCTTCATTTTCTAATGTTTGCTGTCATGTTAGATAATTTCCCTGTTACTTTAGCAGATTTCAATCTGTATCCGCAGTCCGTGTCTTCCTTCAGGATGCTTTCCACGTTTCGCTTGCAACAGAGCTTCAGGTCTGATCATCATGATTTTGTATCAGTCGATATGCCCCTCTTGTAGATGTGATGCGTTCCCCAGTACGCTCTTCAGTTTCAGCAACTAAATTCTGTCTGTTTCCTTTCCCAGTCCTGTGGATTCTATTACCTCACCGATAGAGTTAGTGCAAAGCAACTTAGCTTTTTGTCAAAAAATTAAAAAAAAAGCAGTTGTAGGCAAGTTTTCTCAGAGCGTTCTTCGGGGACTTCAGTCTGTTTGGCTGCTGTGATTTTATTGTCCACTAGTATCGCCAAATTGTCTGCGAAAGGTAAGCGAGAGACTTTAATGCCATCCTTCGTCAGTCCAAGTTGAGTAAGGTTATAGAAACTGACATTGTGGGTCTGTAGACTGAGGTGACAAAGGTCATGGTTTACCACCTAACATCGTGTCGGACCCCTTTTGTCCGATACAATACAGCGACTAGACGTAGCGTGGACTCAACAACTCGCTGGAATACCCCTGCAAAAATATTGAGCCACGCTGCCCCTGCAGCCGTCCGTAACTACGAAAAGTGTTTCCGGTGCAGATTTTGTGCATGGACTAACCTCTCGAATATGTAGCGTAAATATTCAATGGGATTAACGTAGGACGCTCTTGGTGAGGAAGTCATTCGCTCGAATTGTCCAGAATATTCTTCAAACAACTGTGGCCGGTGACATGGCGCGTCGTTGTTTAGGAAAATGGAGTCCAGGAATAGCTGCAAATGGTCTCCAAGTAGCTGAACATAGTGCTTTCCAGTGAATAATCGGTTCAGTTACACCAGAGGACCCTGTCCATTTCATATAAACACAGCCCGTACCATTATGGAGCCAGCACCAGCTTGCAGTGTGCCTTATTGAAAATTTGAGTCCATGGCTTCGTCGTGTCGGCGCCACAATCACACCCTACCATCGGCTCTTACTAACTGAAATCGGGACCTGTCTGACCAGACCACGGTTTTACAGTCGCCTAAGGTCCAACCGATACATTACCGAGCCCGGGAGAGGCGCTGCAGGCGATGTGCTGTTAGCGAAGGCACTTGCGTCGGTTGTCTGCTGCCCATTAACACCGCCACACTGTCCTAACAGGTGTGTTCGTCGTACGTCCCGCATCGATTTCTGCTTCTATTTCATGCAGTGTTGCTTGTCTGTTAGCACCGACAACACTACTAAAAGTCGCTGCCCTCGGTCGTTAAGTGAAGGCCGTCAGCTACCGAACCGTTCACGAGGCCAGGAAAATGTCGGAAAATTGTTATTCTCGTCACACCTTGATGCTGTACATCTCGGAATACTGAATTCCCAAACAATTTCCGAAATGGTATGTCCTACGCTGAAGATTAGAGGGGTAGATCACATAACTAATGAGGAGGTATTAAATAGAATTGGGAAGGAGTTTGTGGCACAACTTGACTAGCAGAAGGAATCAGTTGGTAGGACATGTTCTGAGGCATCAAGGGATCACCAATTTAGTATTGGAGGGCATCGTCGAGGGTAAAAACCGTAGATGACAACAAAGAAATAAATACAATAAGCAGATTCAAAAGGATGTAGGCTGCAGTAGGTATTGGGAGATGAAGCATCTTGCACAGGATAGAGTAGCGTGAAGAGCTGCATCAAACCAGTCTCAGGACTGAAGACCACAACAACACATGCGTCTAGCTCCAACTACCATTCCACGTTCAAAGCGTGGCCACAATCACGCAGAACCGAACCTTTTCACAAGAATCACATGAGTACAAATGACAGCCCCGTCATTGCACTGCCCACTTATACTTTGCGATCGCGATACTATCGCCATCAGTATAGGTGGATATGGCCATCCATCACATTTATCACCGAGTCCGTTTGGATGTGTCAAAGTGAAACGAAGCAGCCGTCTTGACGCTACATGACAGGACAGAACACGTGAATGCAGCGGACTTCAGCAGCGGCAAGTATAGTTCGGTCCAGCTGGGAAGACGTAACTGGAGCCACGTTGTGGCTCGTAGTCGAGTCGGCAAGGTCTGCGACGGTTCGTGCAACAGGTCGGCCTTCGCAGGGGGCGGTAACCTTGTCAGCGGCCGGGCGCCGCCAGCTTCTCCGCATCCTAATGAAATGGGAGCCGTGCGAATGGCACAGCCCGGAGCAGGCGGCGGGGTCGGACCGGGTGACGTAAGGTGCGCGGCACTCTCTCCAGTGTCTGTAGGCACTTCAGCAGCCTGGGGCGCAGGGCGCAGGCTGGGGGTCTCCAGAAAATCCCAGCGACGACAGCCGGAATAACACGACGATACGGACGACTCCGTAGCGTTTGTATCCGTTAGCAGACTGCATATATAAGAGCCGAAGGCTGCGAAAGCGAAGCAGCAGTTGAGAAAGTGAGATGGGGCTGTCGCCTGCCCCAGTGATATTCAATCTGTACACTGAGCGAGAACTAAAGGAAAGCAAAGACGAACCTCGAAAGGAAATTAAAGTTCAAGGGAGGGGATGAAAATTTTGAAGTTTCCCGTTGTCGCTGTGGTTTAATGCAGCTGTTGGCTCTGCCCTGTGAAAATCCCTACACATCTCAATGACTACTGAAACCCACATACATCAGAACTTCATCACAGTAGTCAAGTGTTGGTCCTCCTCTACAGTTTTAACACACACATTTACCTCCATTACCAAATTAACCCAAAGACTGTAAAGTTGGGTAGGACACACCAGTCTTCAAGAAAGGCAATAGGAGTAATCCACTAAATTATAGGCCCATATTATTAACGCCAATACACAGCAACGTTTTGGAACCTACACTGTTTTGTGTTAGCAGAAGAGCCCACACCGTGTTACGAGTGGAGTCCGAAATGCACGTGTTTTAGCTCACGCAGGCTGGCGAGAGGAGGAAGATCTACACTGACGTGAGGTCTGGAACACGACAAGGAATGAGAATTCAGAAAGCGGACGTAATTAGTTTGATACTTAACTTTAACGTCGCTCTTGACGGTACATGATTCACAATTTTACCTGTTCAGAATACATTCTTGCAGATGTAATTATTGTAACTGCATATTGCGCCTTGCTAGGTCGTAACAAATGACGTAGATGAAGACTATGCTAAACTGTCGTTTCTGCAAATGAGAGCGTATGTAGACAGTGAACCATCGCTAGCAAAGTCAGGGAGTCTCTATAGACTAGCCATGCCGTGTGTCGGCGCTCTGTCTGCAATCACTGATGGCGACACGCGGGTCCGACGTATACTAACGGACCGCGACCGATTTAAAGGCTACCACCTAGCAAGTGTGGTGTATGGCGGTGACACCACACATTGTGTATTGTGTTCGAACATCATGAATTACCTCGAGGAGAACGGTCTATTGACAAACGGTCAACACGGATTTTGTAAACATCGTTCTTGTGAAATACAGGGTGTTACAAAAAGGTACGGCCAAACTTTCAGGAAACAGTCCTCACACACAAAGAAAGAAAATATGTTATGTGGACATGTGTCCGGAAACGCTTGCTTTCCATGTTAGAGCTCATTTTATTACTTCTCTTCAAATCACATTAATCATGGAATGGAAACACACAGCAACAGAACGTACCAGCGTGACTTCAAATACTTTGTTACAGGAAATGTTCAAAATGTCCTCCGTTAGCGAGGCCACATGCATCCACCCTACGTCGCATGGAATCCCAGATGCGCTGATGCAGCCCTGGAGAATGGCGTATTGTATCACAGCCGTCTACAATATGAGCACGAAGAGTCTCTATATTTGGTACCGGGGTTGCTTAGACAAGAGCTTTCAAATGCCCCCATAAATGAAAGTCAAGAGGGTTGAGGTCAGGAGAGCGTGGAGGCCATGGAATTGGTCCGCTTCTACCAATCCATCGGTCGCCGAATCTGTTGTTGAGAAGCGTACGAACACTGCATCGTGCATGAACCACATGCTGTGTCGTACTTGTAAAGGCACATGTTCTAGCAGCACAGGTAGAGTATCCAGTATGAAATCATGATAACGTGCTCCATTGAGCGTAGGTGGAAGAAACTAAAATGAGCTCTAACATGGAAATTAAGCGTTTCCCCACACATGTCCATATAACATATTTTCTTTATTTGTGTGTGAGGAATGTTTCCTGAAAGTTTGGCCGTACCTTTTTGTAACACCCTGTATAACTAGCTGTTTACTCACAAGAAGTGCTGAGTGCTACTGACACGGGATTTAAATTGATTCCGTATTTCTAGATTTCCAGAAGGCTTTCGACACTGTATCACACAAGCGGCTTGTAGTCAAATTAAGTGCTTACGGAGTATAGTCTCAGTTCTGCGACTGTATTCGTGATTTCCTGTCAGAGAGGTCACAGTTTGTAGTAATTGACTGAAAGTCATAAAGTAAAACAGAAGGGATTTCTGTTCTCCAAGGTAGTGTTATAGGCCCTCTGCTGTTCCTTAACCATACAAACGATTTAGGAGACAATCAGTAGTCGTCTGAAGTTGTTTGCAGATGATGCTGTCTTTTATCGTCTAGTAAAGTCATCAGAAGATCAAAACAAATTGCAAGACGATTTAGAAAAGATATCTTTATGGTACGAATATTGACCATAAATAATGAAAAGTGTGAGGTCATCCGCACCAATGCTAAAAAGAATCCGTTAAACTTCGGTTACATGACTAAGCAATCAAATCTAAAGGCCGTAAATTCAAGTAAATACATAAGAATTACAATTACAAGTAACTTAAGTTGGAAGTAACACACAGAAAATGTTGTGCGGAAGGCCAAAAAAGCCCTACGATTTATTGGCAAAACACTATGAAGATGAAGCAGATTTACTAAAAAGACTGCCTTCACTACGCTTGTCCGTCCTCTTTTCGAGTACTGTTGCGCGTTATGGGATCCTTACAAGGTAGGATTAACGGAGCACATCCAGGAAGTTCAAAGAACAGCACGTTTTGTGTTATCTAGAAATAGAGGAGACAGTGCCACGGACATGATACAGAATTTGAGGTGGAGATCATTAAATAAAGAAGTTTTCCGTTGCTGCGGGATCTTCTGACGAAATTTCAGTCACCCACTTCCCCCTCTGAATGCGAAAATATTTCTCCCTACGTAGGGAGAAACGATCATCATAATAAAATAACGGAAATCAGAGCTCGCACGGAAAGATACAGGTGTTCTTTTATTCCGTGAATTGTTCGAGAGTGGAAAAATAGAGAATTGTTGTGAAGGTAGTTCGATGAACCATCTGCCAGGCACTTTAGTCGGATTTGTAGAGTACCGATGTGAGTGCAGATGAACAGTTCCTTCATGCCTCAGCATATCCACAATCAGACAAAACTTTCTTCTACTGAACTTGTACCACAAATTTCTTTTTCCTCCAGTTGTGTTGAGTATCTCCTCATTAGTTACACGATCTATCCATCTAATCTACAGCATTCTTCTGTAGCAGCGCACTTCAAAAGCTTCCGTTCACTTATTCTCTGAACTTACCGTTCACGTTTCACTTTAGTATAAGTCTACACCTCAGACAAACGGCTCTAGAACAGACTTCGTAACACATTTATTTTAAGAAATAATTTTTTGTAATTTAAAAAATTTTCAATGCTTAGACAGTAATTTTTTTCACGTATACATTAAAGCACTATAACTAGTTACGGTTGCTTTCTACAACCAACTTCAGGTCTCCGAAACCGTAAAAAGCGGTAAATATGCAGTATAAACCATCATCGTTAGCTGTAGTCATATGATTACAACCTTTCTTACTATCGGCCAAGAAGAATGACATTATATAGTATGTGCCATCTAGACTACGACACTAAGTAGTTACAAACGTCATCGTGAGAGAGCGATGTTATAAACCATAATCTCGCAAGATGTCGTAATACAGAGGCAGAATGGGCAGTTGGACTAATAAAACTTGCATCAAAAGCGCAGTGTTACTAATGCAACTGGCCGTTCGCCTTCTATGTTACAGTCATCCTGCGAGATTATTGTTTCCAACCTGGCTCGCTCACAATGGCGTTTGTAACTACATAATGCCATCGTATTGACGGCTTACAATAAAGATGCATGTACCTGCATGATTATAGCTGATGATGATAGTTTTTCTGAACGTTCAATCGTTTTTACTGTTCGGACGATCTGAAGATGGTCGCACAAAGCAATCGACCCAGGAAAAATTGCAATCTAGGTACTCCTCCCAGCCATTGTTCCCTTAAATTTATATTCGATGTTAAAATTTCCTCTTTTTTCAGATATGCTTTTCCTGCTATTGCCAGCATGCATTTTAAATCCTGTCTACTTCTGCTATCATCAGTCATTTTGCTGTCCGAATAGCAAAGCTCTACTTTTAGTGGCTGATTTCCCAGTCTTATCCTCTCTTAATCACCTAATTTAACCCGTTGCATTTCAGTATCTTTGTTCTACTTTTGCTGACATTCATCTTAGTCTCTCTTTTGCATCCGTTCCGTCCAACTGTACCTGGAAGCCTCTGACAGAACTGGGATGTCATCAGTAAACCTCAAATTATTTATTTCTTCACGCCCAACTTTAATTCCCTTTACAAATATGTGCTTGGTTTCTTTTCCTGCCTGCTCAGATTGCATAACATCGGAGATAGGCTACAAGCCTGTATCTCTCCATTGTCAATCACTGCTTATCTTTCATGTTTTCGGCTCTATTCTGGTTTCTCTGTAAGTCAAAAATAAACTTGCTCTCCCTACGTTTTACGCCTGTTACGTTTAAAATTTCAAACAATATATTTCAGTCAACATCGTCAAAAGCTTTCTCTAAATCTACAATTGCTATACACGTATGTTTTACGTACAATCTATCTTCTAAAACAAGCCGTACGAAATAATGATGATCATGTTGATCCCACAGCTGACAATGTTAATGACTACTGAAAGCTACCTCAGTTGTACTTTTACACATATATTGAAGATTTTCATTGAAACGAAACCGGTCGTTACACAATAAAGTATAAAAATGCGGCTAACGTGATTCCGTTTAATCATTAACAAGTCGTGGGGTCAGTATCGCATCACGTGTTCCTACAATTATCCAGAACCCGAATTGGTATTCCCGGAAATCGACTTGTACCAGTTTTGCCATTATCCCGTAAATAATTCGTGTAGCTATTTTCCGACCTTTTCTTATTATACTAACGGTTCGGTGTCCGCCCCCGGTAGCTGAGTGGTCAGCGCCACAGACTGTCAATCCTAAGGGCCCGGGTTCGATTCGCAGCTGGATTGGAGATTTTCTCCGCTCAAGGATTCGGTGTTGTATTGTCCTCATCATTTCATCCGCCAAAGTGGCGTCAAATCGAAAGACTAGCACCCGGCGAACGGTCTACCCGACGGGAGGTGCTAGTCACACGACATTTACATTTTACGGTTCGGTACTATTCACACCTATAAGCACCTGCTTCCTTTCTTTGCAGTTGGAATTATCAGATTTTTCTCGAAGTCTAGGGGTATTTCACCTGTCTCATATACCTTGCACACCAGACAGGATAGTTTTGTCGAGATTGGATCTCAGGAAGTGTCGTCTACTCCAGGGGTCTTCTTTCCACTTATGCCCTTCAGTGTTCTGGCAAGCTCTTCTTGCAGTGCCATACCTCCTACTTCATCTTGATTTGCTTTCTCTTTCTTGATGACGTTGTTATTGTGTTAGATATGGTAAAGAAACTACGAAATCAGTTAATCGGAATGTATAGTGCACTGAAAAGATCCTGTAAGATGACTATCAACAAAAGTAAACATAGCTATTGAAATCATTAACTATTAAATTCAATTAATTCTTCATAACAACAAGTGATAACAGGAGCAGAATGATCCAGTAAACTTACTTAGATAAGGTAATGCGTTCTCCACCAACAGAAATCACCTTCGCCAGCTCTTATGTTAAAGATACAACAAAAGTTACTAGGTCATTAGAAATTAGTAAGTCTTCTGGCTACGTTACGGTCTGAACCAAAGTACTAAAATTTTGTGATTACTTAACAGCGATAGCTTGATTTATCTTTGTAACCAATGGCTGAGGCAAGGCAAGTCCGAAGTATATGTATTTCCTGAAAGTACGGAATATACAGAACTGACACCAATACACGAATGTGGAGATACAGTAAATTCTGTGTATTCTAACATTTCTATTAGATTCTTCTTTTCCAGTATACAGAGAGTGAATCATGGACTGTGGGAAAACCAATACAGAAGAGAATGGTGCTACAGACGAATGTTAAAAATTAATTGGACTTATAAGGTAAAGAATGACGAGGTTCTACGCAGAATCGGAGAGGAAAGGAACATGTGGAAAACTGTGACAAGGAGGAGGAAAAAGATGATAGGACATCTGTTAAGACATCAGCGAATGTCTTCCATGGTACTAGAGGGAGCTGCAGAGGACAAAAACTGTAGTGGAAGACAGAGATTGGAATACATCCAGCAAATAACTGAGGACGTATGTTGCAAGTGCTACTCTGAAATGAAGAGGTTGGCACAGGGGAGGAATTCGTGGCGGGCCGCATCAAACCAGCCAGAAGATTTATGCCTCGAAACAAAAAAAAAGAAAAAACGACAGCTTGCAGTGGACTGTGTAAAGTTACATAGAAGCTTCGAAGTATTAGGTAACAACAGCAGCTGATTAGTACAGGAGGAGGAGTAGCGGCTTTTATCAAAGTATTTTTACCTCGTGTCTGTATGTGTGTGTGTGTGTGTGTGTGGGGGGGGGGGGGGGAGGGGGGGGGTTACCACAAATTCTCCTAAGCACTGTATAGATGTCAACCAAATTTGGTACACACACTACTTATTATCTGGGAAGAAGTACTGCAGAAGAGTCACTTAGCCTGTATAAGGATGGGGGCGGGGGTGTGCTATGAGGGTGGTATCACAATTTATTCCAAGCGATATTTGTGTGGATGGGTGCAGCTCGGAAGAGAGAGAGGGGTGGACGAGATGAAGAGAGAGAGTGGAAGCGTTATGTGGACAAAGAAATTGAGGAGAAGGAGATGGACATACAGAGAAGAAAGGATGAGACTGACAGAGAGAGACGGATGAAGGAGTTGACAGAGAGAGAGGGGGGAGGAAGGAGTTGATGGAAAGACTGACGCGAGGGTGGAGAGGATGGACAGTGCAAGGAGGAGACGGATAGAGAGGGGTGAGGGAGTGCTCAAAAAATGTTCAAATGTGTGTGAAATCCCATGGGACTTAATTGCTAAGGTTATCAGTCCCCAAGCTTACACACTACTTAACCTAAATTATCCTACGGACAAACACACACACCCATCCCCGAGGAAGGATTCGACCCCGCCGGCGCCAGCCGCACAGTCCATGACTGCAGCGCATCATGACCGCTCGGCTAATCCCGCGCGGAGAGGGAGTGCTGCTGGCGTCCGTGGGTGAAGCTGTTGTAAATTGCTACTACACATATAAAGTCATCTAGGTGTAATTACCAAAGCATCAGGTTCGCAGGAGAGCTTCTGTAAAGTGTGGAAGATAGGAGACGAGGTACTGGCAGAAGTAAGGCTGTGAGGACGGGGCGTGAGTGGTGCTTGGGTAGCTCAGTTGGTAGAACACTTGCCCGCGAAAGGCAAAGGTCCCGAGTTCGAGTCTAGGTCCGGCAAATAGTTTTAATCTGCCAAGAAGTACCATAGCATCAATTTGCAGCAATAATTTGTTGTTAGCATATTTTACAGAAGTAGCCAGCAGTGGTTGTTTCTGCCTCTGTTAACGTATAACTAGACTAGTTTCACATTCCTGAAGGATCTACTTCGTGAAGGGATTTACAGAACTCGATGTTTAAATGCGTGAATGAATGAGTAGAAACAAATAAGGCGAAACAAGGACTCAGATTGTAAAATGAGATACTAAAGGTAGTAGATGAGATTTGATTTTTGGGCATCAAAAAAAGTAATGATGATCAAAGTAATGAAAGTATAAAAGGAGACGCAGTAATAACGAGAAAAGTATTAATGGAAAAGAGAAATTTGTTAACATCAAATATAAGTTTAAATATTAGAAAATATGTTCTTAAGCTATTTGTGCGGAGTGTATCCTTTCCAGAAGTGAATCGTAGAAGGTAAAAAGTTAAGATTAGTAGAGAATAGAAGAGTTTGAAATGTTGTGCTAAGCAGTACTGGCGCCAAATGGGTAGACGGAATAGCTTCTTCTTGACAGTGTTTCTCATTTGTCGCATGTTCCTCTCCTCAGAGATTCAGCGGAGATTTCTTAATTTTCAGTAACCAGTGCAACACTATGTACTCATATACTCCTTTGCTTTGTCTATCTTGCGTTACTTTGCTTCCAACGTAGCAGAACTGCTGCATTTCGTCAACTAAGTGATCCCTATTTTCGATGTTAGTTGATCGCTGATCTCACTGCTACTATTGCGCATTAGTTTCGTATTTTTCGATGTACACTCAGTATGTTCTGTGTTTAGTAGACAAATTCAACCGATTTTGCGACTCCTCCTCACTTTCACTGAGAATAGCAATGTTATCACAGAATCTTATCTTTGAAATCCTTTAATTTTAATCCTATTTCCGGACCCTTTTTTTATTTCTGTCATTGCTTTTTCGATGTTCATGTTGAACACTAAGGGAAGAAGACTCCTCACCCTCCTTACATCCTTTTTTATCTGAGCGCTTCTTTCTTGCGCTTCCATCCTCATCATTGCTTGTTAGAGCCTACGCGTATTGTATATTAACCGTATTTTCCTGTATCTTACACCTGTGTTTCGCAGAATTTCAGACATCTTTCACTTTGTTGAAGACTTTTTCCATATCGGCAAATCCTAGGGAGGTGTCTTGACTAACAAGAGGAATGACTCGAATAAAACACGTGTTGCTACACAGGAGTACGGCAAAATCTTCTTATTCGTGTGACAGACAACAGGAAATATTCGAAAAGGACAGTCAATGTGTCCGACATGCAAGTCATTAGAAAGTCTGCTCCAACCAAAGTGTCCAGATTCACCTGTAGCCATTCAGAAGTGCCACAGAGACTTAAAATTCAGCCACACAACCCGCAGACACCAGTCCAGATCAGGTACGTTCGTTTTTCTTCCTCCACCTTAACTTCCCCCTTCTCCTCTCTCATGACGGGACGACCGGTTGCCCGACAGCCCGGCTGGCCAGAGTGGCGGCTATCGACTTTCGGTGTTTTCTTTCTTTTTTTTCCAGTGTCTGCCAACAGAGAATAATGTCGTGACGGAGGCCGCGGCAGTGAAAAACTTTGTCGGTCAGACGCCGAGGCGACGACAATGCTGCAATAGGTCAGGCTCCTCCCATGTCTGGTGCGTATCGATAATGAGCTGACGTCATCGCTGCTGCTGCTGGGGCGTTCAACTGTCTCCCACCCAGTGCGCCTGCACCCTGTCCGACGACTTTTTCCAGATCACGTGTCGCCCCAGTGGCCTAAATAGCACGGACATCTCTCATCAGAGTGCGCCAGCGATCTTTCAGGAATAATTTACGTAGCGAACAGTTTTTGTCGGATATAAGTTGTTACTTTGTATTTGTGAATGACCTTTTTCGATCGATTACAGAGAGAACGTAGATCTGATGATGATCTCTGTAGTAGACAGAAACGGTCGTTCACAAACAGTTACAATTTATATGTGACGACGACAGTGTTTACCAAATAAATTATAATGTTATTAAATCTGTTTGAGCAGGCCGTTGCGGCCGAGCGGTTCTAGGCACTTCAGTCTGGAACCCCGCGACTGCTACGGTCGCAGGTTCGAATCCTGCCTCGGGCATGGATATGTGTGATGTCCTTAGGTTATTTAGGTTTAAGTAGTTCAAAGTCTAGGGGACTGATGACCTCAGATGTTAAGTCCCATAGTATTTAGAGCCATCTGAACCATTTTTTGAAATCTGTTTCCTGGAACAATTCTCCAAAAGATTTTAAAAGGTTTCAAGACTTCCGCGATTCTCTCTAATTTCAAACCATATGTAAACAAACTGCCGGCACAGGAGGCTGTGAGATTGGTCGCCGGCCGCAGAATGACCTTCTGCATATGAAGCAGTATGAATTCTGGAAACACTGATCATGAGAAATCCAACTTGAGCTATTCTCCTATTAATATGCCGAAAGCCATTGTTCAAAGAAATCAGGTTTCTTGACTTCCTTACAACATCTGACTCGCTGCCACACAATGTTGAGTAGAGAGTCATGGACCGATATAGAAGTGACTTCAGATGTGCCATAGCGAAGTGTGCTGGGAACCTTGTTGTCCAGAATATCAAATCAAACATCTTTCAGCCGACTAATTTCCAACCTGTTATTTTACTGGGCTACCAGTTTCGGCGATATATTACGCCTTCTTCAGGCCCCGTGGCCAAGGTGCAGGAAGATTTCAACCTCGGTTCCGGTCAAAACAGGGGCGCGCATTCAAAGGTTGGCGTCTCTAGATTTCTGCTTGATACATCTACAGATACTAGTCTTTGAAAGCTGGCAGCTGTTTTGACCGGAACCAATTTCTGCTTGATACATCTACAGATACTGTCCCCTATTTTGACCGGAAGCGAGGTTGGAATCTTCCTACACGTCGGTCACAGGGCCTGAGGATGGCATAATACATTGCCGGAAATGGTAGCCAAGTAAAATAACAGCTTGGAAATTAGATGGCTAAAATCTTTTTGATTTGACATTCTGTACTGAACAATCGAGTCCCACAACCAACTCTGATAACAGAGCCTTGTTGTCAGTGTTGTTTATTAACGACTTAGAAATCACTATTAATTGGAACCTCACTTTTTTTTGCACATGATTTTATCTATAATGAGGTGCTGCCTGAAAAAAACACTGCAGGAACGTTCAATCACACCTTAACAACATTTCATAGTCGTGCAAAGGTTGATAACACTTTTTTAAATGCACAAATGTACAATCCAGCAAATTGAAAAAAAGTGGAACATAATATCGTGCCACTAAAATATTAGTGAGTGCAAAAATGACACCCCGTTTAAGATCAGCAATTGACTTAATATGAATTTTTGCCTGTTTTTGACACAATCATTGTTTATGTATAACCGTAACTGGTGTCAGACCACAATAGCTCTCTTCAGATACTGTGCACCATTGTCAATATTTGGTGAACAAACGTACACACGTTGTCAAACTCATGCTACGGTTGTTCACTAAATGTCACCCGTGACACGAAGCATCTGCAAATGGCCGTTGTTGGCCGAAACCGGTTATGACTGTTCACGAAAAGCGTGTCAAAAATAAAAATTCGTATCAGCTTATTAGAATCGACCAATTCGTACAGATGTCTGCCTGTAACAGTTTGGTGGAATTTTAAATGAAACGATCACGTAGTCTCAGTTGTACGTGAAGGCAGGGATAGACTTCGATTCATTGGTAGAATACTACGGAAATGCAATCACACGCCGTAGGAGACTGCACACAAAACGCTCGTGCGACCCATATTAGATTATTGTTCCAGTATGTGGGACCCAAACCCCACAGGATTAACAAAGAAGAGCAGCACGAATAACTAAATGTTTTACTCATGGGCAGCATAAAGGAGGAACTGGCACACGCTAGTAAGGTACACGAAAACTATACTGTGAAAGCGTACTTAGAAAGTTTCTAGAACCAACTTTGACAAATGAATCTAGAAATATACAACAAGCCACTATGTATCACTGCCGTCGGGGTCGGAAAGACAAAATCAGAGGTATTGATGCAATCATTCATCGCGAGATCCCTAAGTGGATGCAGCGGGGAGATCTAATATCTGACACGTTTTTGGGATGAAATGCTGAACTGCTCAAAAAATTTTGCAGCCATGACTTCCATAATAGCTAGTAAAAGGCTTAGTATTTCCAATAATTTAGTTCGTCACAAAAGGACAAGAGTTCGGAGGCAGAACAGAAACAAAAAAAAATTGCTGAAATCTAAATGAGAGAGCGGCGAGGCAACGTTGCAAGGTACAGAAAATAAAACTTAAGAAATAATTCAGCAACCGTTTCTCAGCATAGCAGGCACCACTATAAACAGAAGAAGAAGAAATGTTAACGTAAAACAGTCATTGAGTGGATGAAAGCAAGTTGTTAAATATACATAAACGGATGCGGTGGTATTGTGATCACGAGCGTGGTCGTGCTCAGTTATGTTGTAATGCGTTGCCAAAAGAGAGAGATAAATTCTACTGGCTGATTTAATTGGTTTCGCTTAATCTACCCTTATCTCGAAAGAAAAGGAAGATAAGCTTTTGACGCCACTGTCGACGATGATGTCATTAAAGACAGATAACAAGCTCGGGTTGGGGAGAGGTGGGAAAGAAACAGTCTTCTTTTCCAAGGAACCATCCTGGCATTGACATTATGGGTTTTATGCAGAACTGTACGAGTAGGTTTTAGCAAGTATTTGCGTACTATATTACACGGGGCGGTAGCTTCTTGTTTTGCATGTATGCTATAGCAGACAAACTAGAATTTAATACAGACGGTTTTCAATGTGCTTTCATTCTGCAGCATCGAGTGTGTAGAGTCTCCAAATGGACTCCTTGACGACGTTCTGAAGAACTTTATTCTAGACTGCATTAATGTCTCTGTAAATTTCAGTAACAACACCCTGAATTGTACAGACGCATCTTTGAAGACTCTGTCCTTCAGATGACCACATTAGAAGTAATGATACGGGTTGAGATCGAGACTGTAGGAGGACCATTCTTTCCGTCCCCAGTGAATGCTGAGGTGTCCAGGGGAACGACCTGATATCTGAATGTCTCCTGAAAGGAATCGAAAACATCCACATTACGGTGTGGACGTGTTCCCCCCTGCATGAATCAGTGGTTTCAGAGCATTCGGCCGGTACGAACTCATGTTCCAATACCTGTCTCTCTTTGTCCGCTGTGACTGGTCCGTCAATAAAAATGTACCCGCTGTGCACTGATCACGCAGCGAACAGTTAATTTTTGTCGACGAGGTGAAGCAACAGGTTGAAGGTGTGGATTCCCAGTAGCTGTTAACGTTCCCCATGGAGATGGGCGTGTGGCTCGTCACAGCACCAGATCTGATCCGTACCAACTGTTCAACTTTAAAGGCCTGTCATCAAATTTCCAAAAGAATATCGCCGCTCTAAATCCTAGTCCTTCAAAGATTCGCTACGTTGACTTTTGTGAGGGAAAAGGTTAAGTTTCTCTTTTGTTATCGTCTGGAAAGACTGGCGTGACATGTTGATGTAATGGACTCTTCATCGAAAATGGATTACAACTGAGCCTGGTCCTCCTGACTAGCCCTTCTTGGAATCCTACAGGGATGTGGTCTTTTCAAAACATTTCATCAACCTTTAAAAAAACGTTACACAAAATTTACACGAGACGATGCTTATATGTTGTCATCACACTTTGACTATAGTACTGTTCTGGAATCTGACCGAGAAGTGGTCTTCCCGGATGAATGTCCTGCTGAATGGGCGTCTTACGACAACGATACGTCAATACGGCCACAATTTGAGTTAAACGTCTTTACAGTCAACAAACGCTGCTTCAATGATAGTGCTTCCCTACTAATATGTGAAATGAGACACCGGTGGGTGAGCTATAGAATTTTCGGAGCTACAGTACAACAATATACATTTAAGCTACACTTGACAAATCTATTTTGCGCCATTCTGTAGAAATCACTAAAAACTAAATATCACGGCCACAGTCCCCTTTATACTGTCCTACGAGTATTACTACAGTCTCCTCTCACATTCGCTGTTTCCCTCTTGCTGTCCCTTACTGTTAATATCTCATTTCTTCCTTCCTAGTGTTTATTTCTCTTCTCACTGTTGCTATCTCTTTCTTCCTTGTTGTCGTTGTCCTGTATTCTGTCTATCATTATCACTGGCCCTCACCAACTTGTACTTTCCCTTTCTCTTTATTCCCCCCACCCCCACCCCTTTTTTGCCACTCTCTTCTTCACTTTTTCCTAGCACTGTTCTGTCACTGTCAACTATATTCTGTGGCCACTGTTCCCATTTCCTTCTCTCGCATTATCATTATCTCCTCTCCTTCACTTTTTCTGTAACACAACCACTGCGTGCTATCTTCCAATATTTGTTACTTTTCCGTCTCTTTGCCACTGCCACTGTCTTCCTCTCGGCCTGCTAAAAAAAGTGCTAATATGTTTGCATGCTAAAATTTCTGAATTTTTTTTTTAAAGATGCTGAGGAAAGTGGTACTCTACTTTTTCGGCAGATATTTTTACATAAACAGAAACATATTGCAATCTTTGTGCTCTGGTAGGACCTTTTTTTCGGCATTTCCCTTTTTTTCGCTGCTGCAGCAGGGTATGTGACTCATATGAAAAGAAATGCGTTGGTTAATAAAATTTAGATAGTTTACTTATGTGAAACGGAAATAATGTAAAAGCAATTTTACATCTCAGGCCGTGTTTTTCCGAGTAAGCAAATCGGTATGTGCTTCTGTACTACAACATGAGATTCCTGGTGATAATAAAGACAATTTACGCCGTATTTCTCCGTGCAAAGTCATTTGATAAACTACATTTCCGCTCACACCTGATTTTACGTGCTTAGTTTACGTGGACAAGTATTGTAATTTGGAACCTCTGTGTCATGGAAACGGATAAAGATATGAAAAAAATTTTCAAGGTTGTACGAGGTCTGGATCTTAGGAACATATCGTAAGAAATTCAGCCAACTGCTGTGTATAGCAGTCATGAAATCCTCGGCTGGGACTTGGTCCACTGGGGACAGCGAAAATATACTAAAAAAATCCTTTTATGTGTTTTACGAGGAACCGCCCATGAACTAATGATGCCTCCACAAGTCACTTCAAGCTCACCGCAGACTACGTCAAATGCAAAAAGTACTAACCGATTTTCTCCATTTGCCTAAGCAGGAGGAAGTGTCTAATTTTCATACTTTGACCCTGTACTGTAGCATAGTTACACTAAGAAGGTCCTTCTTTTGGGAATGCAAATAATCCCTAGACGAAGGCCTACCTTTTAGTCACCAATACAGCCCGAAGTGCGAGCACAGGAAATTCCCGTTGTTACGCGCGGTGTTTTGGAACACGTTAAGTATGTATACTGTTCCATGCTTATCGAAAGGACTGTCGGAGGAGAGACGAAATACCACCAACAGTTACGGAAGATCGCACGTGAGTGGAAGGTGTACTACATTTGAATTCGCTGGAGAATAGACACTGCGCGCTACTGTATGAGGTAGTCGTCCTTTATCAGCAACTGCGACAACATTCCAACTTAGTTCTGTTCGTTGTTAATACGATACAGCACTTGTTCAGGTACCCCCATTGTTTTGTCCGCCCACTTGGCGACTACGGAAAAACAAGCAGTGACGTGAAATAGTAGGGTTGGTTGCAGACCTTCTTCTGGCATTCTGGCGGCACCCTTTGTTTAGCGGTGGCAGCCAATAAAGTCCACTGAAGAAGAGTGCGGGAATGCCGGGGGCGGGTGAAGGGGGGAGGTACAAAAAAGTCTCTGAGGAAAGCTATGCAGGTAGAGAGAGACCTGTGCTCGCTTCCAGAAAACTTACAGTGCGCGTCGTGGAGAACCGCGGAAAGGCCACGAACCTTTTCATTCCTTACATCAAACTAGGTTTATAATTAGCCACGTTAAAAGTTACCCAAAATTACACATCGAACGAAGCTAATTCTTGTACAGAATTCAACTTTTGGCTGAATGCGAAGGTGTGATTTTTGTACATCACTACATAGAGGGCGCGTAATTTTGCCGCGCTCTTAATTCTGTATCTACAACTACATACAGACTTCTTAAGCCACTTTCCAATTCCACTCTCGCCTCCGAACGAGCTCTTATTTCTATTGCCTTGTCTTCCTGTTGGCGGCAGTAGAATCGTTCTGCAGTCAGGAGCAAATATCTGTTCTCTAAACTTACTCAACAGTGTTTCGCGAAAAGAGCGTCGTCTTCCCACTTGAGTTCACGAAGCGTCTCCGTAACACTCGCATCTTGATCGAAGTTTCACTATCTCCCTTTAATCCGAACCCATATTCCAAAAAAATCGAGAAGAACTGATGTATGGGTCGCATTAGTGTTTTCTACGTGGTCACCTTTACATATCACCTACACCTCCATAGAGTTCTCAAAGTAAACCGAAGTCGTCGACTCGCCTTGTTACCAATATCACCTGCTCGCTCCATTTCACACTGCCTTGCAATGTTACGCCTAGATGCTTAATCGTCGTGACTATGTCAAGCAGTACACCACTAATACTGTATTCGAACTCTACACGATTATTTTTTCTACTCATTCACATTAAGTTACATTTTTCTACATTCAGACGAAGGTGCCACTCATTACACCAAATAGAAATTAAATGAAACTACATAGTTCCAGAGAACTTTTCAAGTCTCAAACATCTACGATGTATGTGTGCAGAGTGCAGCGACGAGATAAAATTTTTACCAATGTCGGAATTCGAACCCAGGTATACTGCTCTCTGCGCAGTTGCACTAACCGCTATGCTACAATGGCTTTGCACAAGTGCGCCTACTACCCTAGCTTGCCTCCCTTCTCATCCAAATTCCAAAGAATGAATACCAAATGGGCTGAGGCGTGGATGGGAAATTGCATCGAGAAGGGAGGCGTGCTTGGATAGTTTGCTCAGATGTACAAGCGCCAATGTGCCAGGGTGATTTAGAGGTTAGCGGATCTGCCTAGTGAGCGGGAGACATGGGTTCGAATCCCGCCACTGGTACAAATTTTCATTTGTCACTTCAGTCTGCATAAGCACAAAATAGAAATTACGTCTATGTCATCCTGTATCCTCCTGCAGTCACTCAATGACAAACACTTTGCTGTGAACTGTACTATTAACAGCAGTCACAGATTCCTGCTTACGCTATCCGTCACATCGTTTATGTGTCGACCGTGATATAGGACCAAGTGTCGTCTTTTTTCTGTCATCCTTAAGCTATTCCTATATTTTTATTATTGTGGTAATCTTGGAGATAATATCCAAATATTTGCAACTGAATAAAGGGCTGTTCGTCTTTAAGTCATATGGGTTCCTCTTCTTTTTATCTGTGATGCAACCCAGTGAGACTTTTCGGTATCTTGTCCTGGAACTGAACCCCGTTATACTGCATACTCCAGAATGTCCGATTTTAGGCCTTTGCGAGCATATTTCATCTAGTCGCTTCACTTTCATAGTAAAACAAACTACCTTCCGATTGACAATTTTTTCACAATGTCGGACCACAGTCATAATATATTTCTTTAAAATCAGTGCCGCCATTAAACTGATTTTATTTGCAGTGTTACATTTACACGAACATGATTTCGGCTTCTATGTGCCATTATCAAGTGTTTTAATGTTATACAGTGCCAAATATGAAATACTGTCGTATTTAAAATACACTATTAGACACATTGTCTAACCTTTCGATTATTTGCGTGGACGGATCACATCACTAAAAATCTAATAATGGAACAAACTTTATTTTCCAAGTCAACTGTGTGCTTGTTTTAACGCCATTCTAAATATCATGAAAATATGTGTGCTGTGATATAACGGTTGTTAATACTTGCGTCGAAATTCTTCTCAAAAATGTTCGAGAAATATGTTGAAACTGAAAGGAATGGGAGTAGGAATCGGCTACTGCCTCTTGATGTATCAACTGTGCCAGGAAGAGTGCAGAATGTCAGGTACCGTCGTTGTACCAAGCCCTTCGACTGCTTATTTAAACAAAAGCTGTTCAGTTACAACTGAGTACACACTCGAATGAGAGGGACAGGAGCTGGTGTGGAACACACAAGACGCCATTAAAAATAATTATAGTAGATTCTCGCGCCACGCTGGCCGCTGTGGCCGAGAGGTTCTAGGCGCTTCAGTACCCGAACCGCGTGACTGCTACGGTCGCAGGTTCGATTCCTGCCTCGGGCATGGATGTGTGTGATGTCCTTAGGTTAGTTAGGTTTAAGTAGTTCTACGTTCTAGGGGACTGATGACCTCAGATGTTAAGTTCTATAGTGCTCAGAGCCATTTGAATCCTTTTTTCCGCGGCACGATTGCTGAAGATACAAAATCGTTTCACTGCTAGCGATCTCTAAAGTATTACATCTATCAAGTATCTAGGAGTAGCTGCCTGTAGCGATTTTAGTTGCACTCACCAGATAAATGCCATACTGCAGTGCCTGTGTTGTTCAGCTGATGGTTGTCCATATTCGCAGCTGCGAATACATTTCGTACACCACATAAATCTAACCTTCCAGAAGACACCTGCCAGACTGAGTCGGCAGTAAGAAATTTAGTCTTCGATGGAGCCAACCTACAAAGCCTACGTTTGTCCAGTTCACAGGTTTCGAACAGTTACCTCACTGGTATGACCAGAACAAATTGGACAGATGTGGTCGGAAATGTATGTCTCTGCTGGAACCACATTTCCTAACGACCATACTGTGGAGGCTATCATTCTCGCGCCCTACAGAAGCGTCGGTATTACCCATAGTGTTGTATACCATTCATCAAGCTACCCTTTAACACAGTCTATTAACGAGGGTGTGCTGGAAAATAATTCTTCAGAATTTTTTATTCTGTTCTCAACATCGGTCAGTCGACTTTCCCGCATGGCTGACGTAAGCTGCAACCTTCTGCCGCTAGAGGTCTCTGTACTGTAGCGTGTAACATGGCGGTATGTAATGTAATTATGTCGAAGAATTCGTCCACACGTGGAGCACCCTCTCTTTCAGCGTGACAATTACAGGCCACACACGAGTGCTGCGACATCTTGCAACAGTCCGACGCCTTTGGTTCACGCTCACAGATCATCCTACAGTCGCGATTTGGCCACATCCGATTTTCATCTGATTTCAAAACTTATTGACACCTTCGAGGACTTCACTTTGATAGTGGTGGAGAGCACAAACAGAAGTGAGGTTGTGGCTCCATCAACAAAGTCAAACATTCTACAGTGACGGTATCAACATACTGGTCTCTCGTAGCGAGAAGTACGTTCATTCCCAGGTTGACCAAGTTGAAAAATAAATACGTAGATGTGAAGAATAAAGATGTAGAATAATAATAGAATGTTAATAAAGTCTGTTTTCCCTAATTTCAGATTCGAACTGGAGGTCGAATCAGTTATGTGAACGCGTGGTGTCTATTCTCTCAGACATTACCGAAAGAACGCACACCCAGCATTCATGTTATTGATTCTCCTTGGTGGGCAATTAATCCACAACCTTCAGTGTGGATGCACATTTACTTTCGACCTCCAGTGGGAATCTAAAATGATTGATCATAGGAGGACGCGGCTCCAGATAGGTCGCGCAGGGTTGGAGTGTGTGTCGGCTGGGGAGCGTGCCGAGAAAGCTCTCGCATTTTCGACAACACTCTATCCGGCTGGCGTAGTGTTGAACGCAACTGTATAGTAAGCAGGAGATCCCAGGTTCGAGTCCCCGTCAGGCACACATTTTCACTCGTCGCCGCCGAATCCGCATGAAATCCCAATGCAGCTGATGATATTAGTTCCTTCTCTTTCCTTTCCTTTCCTTTCCTTTTCTTTTTCAATTAGGGGTGCTCTTACTAAGCCATGTCTCCGCAATATCCTTTCTTTCAGGAGTGCTTGTTCTGCAAGGTTCGCAGGAGAGCTTCTGTAAAGTTTGGAAGGTAGGAGACGAGGTACTGGCGGAAGTAAAGCTGTGAGGACGGGGCGTGAGTCGTGCTTGGGTAGCTCAGTTGGTAGAGCACTTGCCCGCGAAAGGCAAAGGTCCCGAGTTCGAGTCTCGGTCCGCCACACAGTTTTAATCTGCCAGTAAGTTTCATAACAGCGCACACTCCGCTGTAGAGTGAAAATCTCATTCTGGAGTCCTTTACTCAATTTGATTAATGAAGGTGAGGAACTAGGGATTCAAAGATGCTCCTGTAATACATCACTGGTTCCGATGAGCTCTCAAAAGCTATTGTAAAGTGGGTAGTTCAGTTTAAAAAAGAGTTACCTTTACACCACAGAAAATAAAAACATTTTCTGTGTTAGCCGCATGGTAGAATTCTCGCCCATCTTACGTTTTTATTGTTGAGCAAATCGGCGAAGCGGAACTGTCTCATGCTATCGCGTCTTCTTGTCTGATTACTACAGTTCTGAAATAGTTACATGAACTTTCGGATCATGTGGAGCCACAGTCTGCGCATCTGTAGCTCTAAGCACAACCTAAGCTAAGCTTATCAAAGGCGACACCCTAGAGAGATTTTCTTTCTCCTTCAATGAAAGGAAAGCAATAAAAGAGAAACAGCCACTTGTCTCCAAATAAATTTAAGCAGTGCGCCGGTAGCGAGTCACTATTTAAAGTTTTTGCCGATCGGTGTGCCACTGAATAGGTTCCCTAGGTGTCCCGGGACTGTAAATGGAAACTCTTCTGGGAAAGCACGCCACAAAAATATTCCAGCATTTTACTCCTCTCCGCTTATGAAAAAAGTTCCACGGTCTCTGCGTTGTTCGTTAGCTGCAGGAAGTCTGACGAGCTACCAGTGGCGCGCCTTGCATGGTACAGAATACCGTAGGAAAATAGTCGCAACGGTTTTTACTGATAGAGCTGAAAAGCGAGCCATTTCGGAAACGAGTAGCTGGACTGGAGTAGATTACCCTGTAAAATTTTGCCGCAGGATAAAATCAGTCTCAAACGAAGTTTCGACAACGAACTTCCTCCACTGAATATTAACAGAGCAGCACTAGAGTAGGGTAAACGTTCTATTGAAGCATTCTTCCGTGAGAAATACGGCTGACTGAGACTAACGAAGGGAAATGGCGCACTAGTGGAGCGGATTTTCAAATGAATATTGTTCCGAAAGGGTCGATATAGTGGCAGCGTCCCAATCGCTCTTGCTTGCTAGAGTAAATATATATAAACGATAAAACATATACAAGGACGGAAACTGCGAAGAAACCGTGGGCAACACAAGAAATGCTTCAGTTGATCGACGAAAGAAGGATATATAAAAATGTTCAGGGAAATTCAGGAATACAGATATACAACTCATTTAAGAATGAAATAAAGAGGAAGTGCTGAATGCTCAGGTGAAATGACTACATGAAAAAATCTAAAGAATTCGAAAAAGAACTGGTTGTTGAAGGGAGTGACTCATCATACAGAAAGTCAAAACAATCTTTCGTGAAATTAAAAAGAAGGGCGGTAACATGAAGACTACAATGAGAATTTCACTCTTAAGAGAAAGCGGATAGGTGGAAAAGACTTGCCTGATGACGTGGTAGCAGAAGAAACAGGAGTCGACGAGGAAGAGATCGGAGTGTTAGAATCATAAATTAAAAGAGCTTTAGACAACTTAAGATCAAATAAGTCAGGCGGGATAGAAAACATTCCATCAGAATTTCTAAAATTATTGAGGGAAGTGGTAACAAAACGATTATTTCTGTTGGTGTCTAGAAATGTATCAGACTGGCAATATACCATCAGACTTTCGGAAAAACATCATCCACAATATTCCGAGGATAGCAAGAGCCGACAAGTGTGTGAATTATGGCACATTCAGCTTAATAGTTCCTGCATTCAAGCTCCTGACTAGAATAATATACATAAGAATGGAGAAGAGAACTGAGGATGTGCTAGATGAATATCAGTTGGGCTTTAGGAAGGATAAAGGCACCAGAGAGGTAGTTCTAATGCCGTAGTTGATAATCGAAGCTGGTCTGAAGAAAAATCGAGA